>NW_012130068.1:781345-789698 GCF_000143395.1 Atta cephalotes | reverse complement strand
TTTTACTTTACTAGTCGGACGGTAGGTACGGTACGTAACTAACTTTACTTTACGTTACGACTTAGTTTAAGTTAGTAGTAGTACGGTACGTTCGTTCGTCGTCCTCCGTCCTCTCTCTCTCTCCTCCTCCTCCTCTCTCTCTCTCTCTCTCTCTCTCTCTCTAATTTTCTCCCTCTATCCTCCTCCCTCGTTCACACATGTCGCTGCGCACGTGCACAAGTCGAGTTGTTGTAGCGACATATTAAAACTCCAGCACGGAAAAGCGCGATGGTCATTATTATTACGCGAGTAAAAGCACATCTACGAGTTTTCGCATCTCGCAACTGCATATAGATATGTATACAAACGTTTTCGCGCAGAACAGCTGACTGGAATGTTCCATCACTTTATTATCGTTAACGAAAATAATTAAATCAGTCGCAATTTTTAACATACGTTAGTAAATATTTTTTTAAAATCAATGATATATTAATCTAAAAATGCTAAAAAAAAATCGACCCGCACGAAAAGAATGATTTTACTAAAAAGTACATAAAAATTTAGCTAAATACAAATTTGAAAATAAAAATTTTGTTTGGAACATCAATAATTATGTAGGACGCTCAAACTTGTTGCTATAACATTAAAACTTTTTATAGTCTTGTTTGTCACACTTTAGATTGTATGTAATTATTTCGATTGTTCAACAAAATTATCTTCGGATGTGCATCTAGTTAACTTTTTAAATTGTCAACAAAATAATTGTTTGATAGACGCATATAAACAATGCAAGAATTAGTCTGAGAACAGGTAACATTATCTAATTAAAAAAGACCAACCGTCACATCGATCTGAACTGCGTTAATAAAGCACGCGATAATAAAGCATCATTTATCGCGACGAGACCGCGTGTGTCATAAATCTCGAAACTTTCGTCGCGATCGCACATATTTATACATTCGCACAAACATTCGCTCAACATTCCTCGTCGTATGCGATCGCTTTTGCATATAACGTACGCTAACGACCTGGGATGACTATATCCGAGACGTCAAGCCGTTCTGTATAAAGAGCGGTAACGTAGTTGATAATACAAGATTGCAAGCTAGAGACTATCACCACAAACTAGAGCCATTTCACAAGATTTCGCGACGCAAAGCGCGCTACACTGTAATCTAACAGTTGCATCAAACAGACATAAATCGCAAATCACGAATGAATGCCACAGTTCCGACGCAAAATGCGTAACGCAAAATCACTATCAATTAATATTATGGAGTCACGAAAATATTTTATCGCCGCGATAACTGTTAGATCCGATAATAACCGGTTACGATATCGTTGAAATAAATTACTCGATCGATGTGCGCGTGAACACTCGTGTCCATAGTAGCTTCTTAACTTTGATGCGTATCTGGGAGTCTCGTAATGTCGAGGTTAATTATATACTTTTTTTTTCTCTGAGATTCCTGCGCAAATAGAGACGCGAACGTAAACATTAACTTTCTCAATTAATCGCTCACCAACTCATGCGACTTGAATGAAGATATGTACATATGTCTCGAAAATAGAAACCATTTATTTCGTTGTCGATGACACGAACGCACAGGTTCGTTGAAATCGATACGCACTATCGATAGCTCGCATGACTCGAAGCGAAAAGAGATGAATAAATAAAGACGTATATTATGTCCTCGATATCCGCGGATACAACCCCCCCCCCTCCCCTCTCTCTCTCTATCGTTCTCTTTCACTCGTACTCAAAAGTAACTTTGTTTCCCCTCAGCCAAGTTTTCACCCTCATGGCTGTACGAAAAGTAGCGATGATACTATCGAGTAGATTCAATCAGTATTTATTTATCATTAATACGATTAGCTACCTGAAAGTTTAATCGAGAATTGGAAATAAAAATAGAATAGATATATTGTCAAAATGAATTTTTGCCTCACGTTTTATTCTCGTTAGCGACAAATTCTATTAATAATTTCGCGACAAACTGAATTTGCGGGCAGTTATCGGGTGATTAATCGATCGAACGCGAAGCTATGTTTTTCCGTCCGTGTCACGTTAATAGGATTAAAACCAAACTAATTACAATTGACATTCTACTTGGAGGTGATGCAAGAAATGAAATAAAAGCGGCGTCGCTGGCCGTTCCATTTGCACGTCTAACCGAGTAAAAGGAACATAAGAACGTGAAAGATTAATGGAAAGCTATAAATCACAGCGTACAAGCTACCGATTCCGAGTCATTGAAACTTTTATGGATGGGCAGGCACAATTAAATCGATAACGTTAATGCTCATTACATAGAAACTCAACCCAGAAACGTGATATAGAGCGTTATAAATATTTCAATCCGCTCCGAATGTGTAACGACGTGTCACCTTGCGTCAATCGATCGCCAGTCGTTGCATATCGTTTTCTATTAAATAAACGATGTTATTGACGAATAAACACGCATCGATTGCAGCCTAATTATTACTATGATGAAATTTGACAGACACAGATAGGAAAAATTAGTGAAAAACTAGTTGTAGACTTTTTAATTTCAACTCATTCGCACATAAAATCGCACATTATTATTCTATCGACGTCATCTATCATACATAGTATACGTACATATAGACATATATAGATTCAATATAAATAGAACTGTCTATTTTCTGTATAAAATGTGGCAAGAATGCAATTCGCCGCCGGCGAGTAAACAACGTCAAAACCGTTCGCTGTAATCGACACGAGAATGGCAGAATTAACACGCGCAAAAATCGACGGGTCGTTCTGAAGCCCGGTGAACTTCCATTTACATTTTTCGAATATTCCATTTGACGAGCTCATCCATTTTTGCCTATCCGGCCGTGCGTTCTCGCGTCAACTAATGTACACGCGTGTCGCCCGTGCCACGTCACGTCGCGAACACCGCCGGCTGCGATTTCGCGATGGGTATCCGGATCACTGAACATACAGGCATTCAGTACGAATGGACGAATAATACGTGGATAAATGTGGATTCACGGTAGATGAGAGAGAAAAAAAGAGAGAGAAAGAACGGATCAAGCGAATAGAGCGTGCGCATAAGTTCGATTCGCTTCTCGTTCCAAGCTCATCCAAGGGAGAAAACCGTCGCCGCGTCGGATCTAAAACCACCGTTAAATCGCTCTCTCGTTTGCATCACCTCTACCTGCCTTCGAATAAAATCGCCTAGCTCTATTGTACGAGTAAGCCCGGCGAGAAAGACGAGAAGGGAAAGAGGGCGATCTACTCTTACCACCCTTCTTCCTTCTTCTTCGTGGCTGTTCTTCTTCGTTGCAACCCCTCGATCGTGAGACGTGCACCCCGGCGAATACCGGCGGCGCCGAGACTCTGAGTCGCGCGCTTTTTTCGCTGTCCGCCAATCGATATTTCCGGTTAGAATAATTGCGACGCTATTCAAGCTGCCAAACCAGATCAATACTCGTAGAATATGTACAGGATGAGTCACGTTATACTTCGCGCCATCTAAAATAAACTTTTTACAATTTTTATCGCAAATAACAGAAATTCATCCATATGTGATTTCAAATAATAACGGATAGGAATAATGATTTTCCGACAGTCATTTAATGGATATTAAACCGGCTCGTCGCGTCACGTCGGCGGGATCAAAATTATAAAAATTGTTGTACGGTAGACGAGACGCATTCGAAATGTATGCGAGAATGCCAAGTCGCTTCATCATCATTTCCAGCAGAATTCATTCTCAGGATTCGCGGTCACGTTATTCCACAAGCGCGGTCCTCGTGAATAAGATAAGATGCATAGCGCTGCGAGGATTAATGTCATAGAGAAATCTCGAGCGGCACTTGGCTCCGCAGAGTGGATGCCAGAGGCAAACACGAAAAACACTCGTATATCCTCGGTGCATTCTATGTTTACGGGTTGTTAACTGCGTGCGACTGTCTCGAGTTACATCAATAAACACGTACATAGATGCGCGCGCACGTGCAAGAGCGGAGAGGAGGAAGTAGAGGAAGAGAACCGAGGGAAGGAGAGCCCCGGACGGGGCGAAATAGAGAGACCATTTATTATTATTCAGCCGGCTCGTCTTACATCAATAAATATTTATCGACGTCCGGGCGCATGCGCCTTTCGTACCAGCGAGATGCGCAACTAGGCGCATTAACATAATCGTCGAAGCGAACGCGAGACGAGCCTCACCCTCTCCTCTAACAATCAGATCTATATATATAAAGATTTATAAAATCTCACTTTCAGAAATATTATTAGCAAATCTCATCAAAAAGAATCGTAATTTTCAAAAAATTTGCCAATTCTTCATGCCACAAGATCTATGAAGTTGGCACATTTTATTAATATGAAAAAAATAATGGCAATTCCAGTAGCACTTTGTGTTAGTTGTTACGGTTCCTGATCCAAATAAAAAAAGCTCCGCAATTTTTTTATATTGAAAAATCAAAACTGAAAATATCGCGTGCTAATTTTCGTTTTCAATATAATGCAAAACTTTTTTTATTTTAATATATTAATATATTTAATAAGGAACTGTAAAACTACTGAAACTATCATTATTTCTCTCTGACTTTCACATGTCAATCGCTATATACAATGTTCACTAAAAAAAAAAAAAAACTCTTAGCTATAGAGTTAAGATGTAATCTATATTTATCTATTTTATCTTTTTTCACTTTCTTCGATCTTATTCCCTTTGAGAGAGGGAGAGGGGGGGAGGGGGGGGGAGGGAGAGACTTTCCTTATTTCGCGGTATCCGCACGTAACCTCGGCGCACGAGACTAATTGGATTTCGCTCCCTCGACACGCTAATGACCGTATTCCATTTCCGCGGCTCGAGGTAGTCGGCGCAATGCATCTCCTCGCACGATCTTCCGGCGGTCGGTCGCGCCGCGCCGGTGGCATTCGAGCGAAAATCGCATTACCGCCACGGTCGAAAGAGTGCTTCCCGCGAGTGCTTAGTGCAAATATCAGAAAACTAAAGAAGGAAAGAGAGAAAAACTCTTGTGTGTGCTATCCGTATATCCGAGGATTTTCGTCTCGCTTCCGTAATCTCGCCATTTCCAGATACGATTGAATCTATCGCTTGTTATAAAATTTGATTTATTGTAAGTACACTATACGATAAATCGGTAAATAAATAAATAAACTAGGAAACAGGTAAAGTTAAAGTACAACACACGTTCATAATTATATCTCAATCGGAACATTAGCCTCTGTAATTCAACGATATTTATACGACAATTTATATTGTATTCAAGATACTATACATACCATTTTTATTCAATTTTCTTCATAAACACTTAGAAAAAAAAATTCTAAAAAACTACTCTTACGTAACATATTGCAACAAATAAAAGATTTCGGAGAAGAGTTCATCGTTAGATCTTGGAAACTACAAAAGTTTGGCAAGATGTATCCGAGATGAATCATCACATCGTCCCATGTAGACTAGTTGTATTTAGATTTGTGTTTCATTGATTTTCTCTGCGAATTTGTACGTGATGTATTCTAGAAACGATAAACAATAGATGCACGCATATAACACGTATATGGCGACGCGCGTTCGATTTCCTTCTATTCCCTGAACAATATTCTGCCTTGATTGCCGGTACATCAATCGCGCAGATGCACGTCAATCGCTTTGCACATGCACATCGTTCTTCCGGCAACATCGATTTCAGAGTGCTGAGAATGTTACCGACATCGCGATGCCCACGCAGTCGACCCGTGCATGAGCGACGTTACCGTCCGCCAATCCGCGAGATGCAGCTGCAGACGCACGGATGCATTTGATTCGCATGGTGTAATATTTATCCAATCTGAGAAAATAAATATATTCCACTCACTTGCCTAGAAAAATATTCCGTATTTTTCTTTCTCCCAAAATTTATCTAAACTTTAAAAGGTTTATTTTGATACTCCGAGTATGTAATTCTTCATGCACAAAATATTAAATTAATATATTAATCCTTTTAAAGAATAACACGCAATAATTGTAAAAAAAAAACATGGTGTAATAGATAGATGTATATTAATAGACTTAAACACACTGAAAGAAAATTCTGATTTAAAAAAAAAATAAATGAAGAAGATTCTGATTGTATCAATCAGAAATCTGATTATTTCAACTAGAATTATATAACGAGAAAGATTCAACCCGAAAATTCTGATTTGTTCATTTTCCACCAGAATTCCAATTAATGCAACCAGTCTTTTTTTTTTCCAGTGCATATATGCATATATACTCGTGCGCGATTACATGAAAAGTATTTTCGTCTTTCCGCATTGAGTTAATTTTACATACAGCTTTCAGAATTGCGCTTCGCATTTAATTAACGAGTACGCTCGATTGCGAATCCGAGGCTTCGCAGCGCACAGTTCGCGAACTTAACGATATTATTATTCGAAGCCTCGGCTTTGCTCGTAGAGTACGAGCGTACTCGACGAGTGTATCGCGACGGACGAGGTGAGACTATTGAGAGATAGAGGATGACAGACAGAGACGTGCGTTGCGTGCGACCTACATCGCTTGAATCACCGCGAGTCGCTTTATCTATTTTTAAGCGCGGATCTATATTGTATCTTGGTGCACAGATCGCGATGCGTGACGTGAGGAAGCAAGGCGGTTCCGCTCGGCGGAAAACGAGGTATTTAAACGGAGCGTTATACGCGGAGATACTTGGAACTTATCACGTGTTAGAGGTGTGCAATCTGCCGATCTTATTAAAGGCTTAATCGCGATACGATCGTACGGTTTAAGCGCAGGAACGAAGCAGCGCGTAAAATTTCAAGGCAGCGTTGTGTGACGTGCTTGTGCGTGAATCTCCAGTATCGCGTATGTCGGCGGTTAAACGAAACAGAACTAACTGTCACCATGCAAGATAAGCCAGCTGAAAAGTATCGACTAGCGCTTAACGTGAGAAAAAGACAATGCCGGTTCACAGGGTTGTCACACATTCCTAAAATTTCATAACTTGAGTTTCAGACAAAATTTCCCTAATTTTTCCCTAATTTTATTTTTTTATATTTTTATATTTTCATCCTGATTTGGAAATCGTCAAATAGTTTATTGAGAGAACAATTTAATATAACAATATAAATCGTTATCATTTCCATTTAATTAAGTTAAATAATATTCCAAAACTGCATAAGAGTGTGATGTATATATTAATATATTGAATTTCTTTAAAGCCAAGAATTTTAATTTTCTAAAAAATTTTACAAAATTTCCTAACTTTTCCTTAATTTCCCTGATTTTTCTTTTATTTCTATTATTTTGTGACAACTTTAGTTCAGTAAGTAAACGTAATTACATTATATAAAATCCCTTGAAAAATTAACCGATAAATTCAGTTTCTATGAGACTCTCGTCTTAATTGATAACGAGTGTCTTTTCATTAAAATTGTTAATCGTTCAAAAACTATCGGTGTCTCGATTATATCCTTCGATATTACTCTCCAATTAATGAAGAGTTAAAAGCAGTTAAAAAATACACGAAGGGCAGCCTATATTTCTATGGTCGATCGATAAGACTGCAATGTATTACATAGCCACGAAAATGTAATCTTCTATCGGCGCAGGCTGTCGCTTCAACGTTGCACGCGAGTGAATGCGCTCGGTCGAAGCAAATGTAACGCGCGTATCGAAACGACGCGTTTGTTTCGCGGGACGCGCGATTGTGTCCTCGTTGCGAAACAACACGAGAAACACTGCGGGTTTAAAAGTGCGGAAAAAAATCACAAACGCGATTGAACGTCACCGGTCGTACGGCCGACAAATTTTTTTTCCCTCGTGCGTGATGTGAAACGATCGATAAGCGACCACGCAACGCGAGATTCAGCGCTGGACAACGCGGAATGTCGCGGAGCGGAAATCGGATTGCCTCGGGGCGGCTGCAAACATTTCGACAGTTTCGACCGTTTCGACGCACGTGGCATCGAGCCTGCACAGCCTGGGAGAGCCGTGAGAAATGTATGTACGCGGCTCGCGGTTCCGTGTATATTATTGAAGACTTGGCACAGATCGCGCTAGAGAAACTGAGAAACGCTTGTTCACTCTTCCGCGCTGTGCACTTACGTGATCTTTATGCGCCCGTAGCCCGCGGTGACATTTAGTTGTTGGAATGCGCGGGAGCGTCGACGCCAACACGCAGTCGGAATGATACACCGTAAACAATGACGTGGCGTTGAAACTCATCTTAATCGGCTTATTAGTCTTCTCTCTCAGTTCGCCGTTTATCATGTCGTGTTCATCATATATGCGTTCCGCTTAAAGTTGCCAGAGTTAACATTAAGACGAATTCCAGAGAGTAACGGTATATATATATATATATATATATATATATATATATATATATA
>NW_012130068.1:772956-780043 GCF_000143395.1 Atta cephalotes | reverse complement strand
CCTCCACTCTCCTCCTCTCTCTTCTCTCTCTCTCTCTCTCTCTCTCTCTCTCTCTCACACACACACACATACACACTCTTTCTCTCTCCCGGATTCCATGCAATCAATGAGCTCTGGCGGCGGCGCGCGGATTAATCCGGCTTTACGACGTATTTTTTTCGTTCCGGCTCTATTCCGCCCTCGCCTCGCATATCCCGGGCGCGGCTTCCCCTTTTCGTTCCCAGCAAGCCGATATCCATCCTCGTCGTCGTCGTCATCGTCGTCTCTACCATTCTCTCATTTTTTCTCTCAGTCTTTTTTTTCCCACTTTCACGTGGGGCCTATCCGGCATCAAAATACTGCAGAGAGAGCGCATTAAGAGGCAAAGTCGGTCCGCCGCGCCAATTACATTCGGGCGATCGTAGTTTTCCCTTCCCGACTTCGGCGACGACGAACAAATGAATTTCATAAGATTTAAACGAGGAACGATTTGAGATTCAACAAACTTTTACCTTACATGTTGAGGAAATAAAAAATTGTCATTGTATTCGAAAAAAATGTGTTTTTTTTTCATAATCGATTAAAATAATCGACATGAGGCCTCATCCTTTACTTAGCTGCGTTCATCAGAAAAAGTGTTTGTAACTTTGTTGTAAGATTGTGATTAATACAATTGGTTTATACATTTAGACCCCGTGAGAAACTAAGAGCAAGTCGTATTAAAGATTTTTACAACAATCGCAAAGCTGCTTTTTCTGCTGGACGTAGAACCTAACCTTTGCGCTTGAATCCATTAATATAAAAGAATTTGCTAAATGTTTTATGTTAATGCGATTGCATCAATTAAGCGATTGTTCGTGTCAGGAAGGCTCGAGTAATGAATATGCTAATTATAATCACGGCAGCGCATATGCTATTCCTAGATATACACACGTTCGCGCGTCAATAAATATGAAACTTTATAGCCAAAGAATATTTTCAGGATATTATAAATTTGACGGCATTCAGCAATGACGCAATTATTCAAAATAATCAACCGCTTCAATAGTTTCGAAGCACGGCTTTTTTTTTCTTAATCGGCTGTGCGTGAGTCGGCGACAAACTTCTTGTTGCTCAAAAATGTCGTACGCGCGCGCGCGTCGAAAGTTTAAGAAAACTGCGGGGAAGAAAAAAAAGTACGCCCGCGACGAGGGTGAGAAAAAGTTTTAGCAAGGGAACCAACAAGAGCTGGTGGCAAAGTTTTACATAGTTATTCCAGATTATTAAATAACGTTATCCCTCCTCGTATACTTTTAGTAAATAGCGCTCGCCGACAGCCACAAATAGACCAGGCAATAAAAAAAACCTAGGTATGACTAACTCACAATGTATTTTCCTCTTTTATTAGCAACTTTATTCGGCACGTTCCATTATTACGTCGTTGGAAATGTACATTGAACAAAAAATATACATACTACCGTGTTCTCTATTACGTATACAAAATTTATGTATAAAAAAGTACAAAATTTATGTATAAAAAAGTACTAAAGCTTTTTCACTTGATATCGAAAATATTTGCCGAAATTGACAGCAGTAATGCGAATTCGGAGCAACATATACTGATACGGAGTATCTCATTAACGCTGCACAAAGTTTTATTGCGCGTTAAATAACGATCGGAAACCTTCGAGTTAATTAGGCAGCTGTATTTTACAACTTTGCGGAAACACGGTGGAGCGAGAACGCCGAGCCTCGGACCTGCTAGAAATAAAATTTATGCGATGCGATACAAGTGCAATCTTTCCCGACGTTCACCGCCGAGCGGCGATGGTCGAAATGCTGGAGGAGAAAGGCGGAGATATACTTCACGGCAATTGAGACTAAATTGAACTCTACCTGGAAGTAAAAGAAATCGAGGTGCAGTTGCCTCGTTCGACTTTCACATTGGGCAATTCGATTACGAGTTATGAAAGCGATTTACACGGTACGATTTACCATACCGTGCGTTCAACACCCACGTGTGTGTAAAATAAATTCGCGCCGCACCGTCGCGTGAGACTTTAATTTTCGAGCAAATAAACATATATGCGCGCAATCACATTGTACGGAAAAGAACGTTGATAGCGTGTTATTCTCAACTGATATAAATTCTAAACTTCACTTATCCATATTAGACAACGCGAATCTTTTATTCAACAATCTTTGCCAAGGCTAACTCGACTTTAAGAGTTCCTAAAAGGAATTCTACTTTTTCATATCATTTTATCACATCATTACAAATACACTTATTTCTCAAATAAAAAATTTATTTTTGGGAAACATGCAACTAATAATAATAATGATGGAACGATATACATACGTTGGCTAGAATTGGCTACGTAGATAATTTAAAGATAAAGATATTTCTATTCACGGGTAAACGATGTAGCTTGCTACCTGTAAATAGCACGAAAAATATGTCAAATTTAATGACAAATATTTCTATTGACAGAATAGCTTACCATATCTCGTATTATCATATCGTATGACTCACAAATGAGATAACTTTCTAAAATTACAAATGTGACACTTGCATGATAACGGCACATAATATGCATCGATACCATCGTTTCCAACAAAATATAAAAATATAAAAATGTTAATCCAATTCATTATACAATATTACATTACTAAAAGTTGATTTGAAAAAATGTTTCATAAGAAATATTGAAAAAAAAAAAAAATGAAAAATAGCAATTTTATATTATATTTATTGCTAACTGCAACATATTAATATATTATTTTCATCGCGAATAATATCCATTATTTATTCATGAAAAAATTAACGCGCAATAATTTTTAGCTGTGATACGACTTTACATTATTTTCATCACACCTTGCAATATCGAATAAATAACAAATCTCTAATTTGTATCTCAAACAAGATTACAAATTACAGAAATTACGAATGTAACAAAAAAGGAAATTAAATGCGAGTAGATAGAAAACGTAGGCGAAATAAAATCAAATAATGTGAAATATTCAAAAGCTGGTAGATTACTGATTTGCGTCAATAGCTGATTTTTGACGACGTGATAATTACGTTTCTCATTTCGTGCCACTGTTAGCTCCACTTTTTACGCTGCGCTGACGCAAAAGTGCTTCTTTTCCAAGAAAACAAATTAAAAAGATTGGCATCGGCACCGTTGCCCAAGTTAATCGTAGAAGTAGGAAGCAAGCAGAATACGTCGTGCCTTATCGCGCGATAAGCGCGACTCCAGACGCGCGCCGGGGGCTTTTATATCCGTAAGGTTCATAAATTAAGCAAAGCCAGTTAACATCGAAGAAACAAGGACGAAGAGTGGCTGCCATGTTGGCGTGGGGTCGACGAGGAATAAATTTAAACCAGGTCTGTCTGGCACCTAAACGTGTCTCGCGAATTACTGCTCGATTTGCGGGAATATACTCACGACGTTACTTCAGTTAGTCTCTAACGTTTGAAGAAAAAGAACGACAAGATAGATCGAGTCCTCCTTTCTCTTGCTATGTTCAAACATTCATGATAAGCGCGACGCATAAACATACGATATTAGGAGATACGGGATGACGATAAATTTGTATACGAGGGAAGAGGAGAGGGGATTAATATATGTTTCATCGCCGTGCGAACCTTAAAATTAAACGTACCCTCGCGTCCCGACGAACGTACTTCGCCTCCCACGAGCTCCCACGAGCGGGCCGTGAAAGTTTTATGAATCCGGCGGAATGGCTCTGCAAATAGTTCAAATGTAAAGGATCGCGCGGACGTTATATCAAGCACCATTTAAAATTAATTCCGCGGAAACCCGCGCGCGCGAATACAGTTAAGAGCGATGATAATCCGCAATACGTATTATTCGCGGTCGGAGAATATTAATTTCCGGGATCGGCAGGGTCGAAATAATCCCTGTTGCGCATCTGAGAGCGAAAGAGAGAAGAAGGAGCGGGGACAGAGATAGAGACGGTTAAATCGATACGACATTACGGGAACAATAATAGGTTTCTATCGTTGTTGCACCGGAATTAATACGAACAAGGAACGATCGGCGGTAGTCGCGCAGTGCGAGCTAAGCTACTTGCTCGTTCATTCAATGCGCTTACGTGGGTGGCTCGTTATCAGCACAAATTACCTTTGCTCCTACGCGCTTAATTTAGTTTCGAGCGTACAATAATAATGCTCGCATGACGCGCGAAATTGCTGTGGATCGATGATAGCGACAATTCAAGATCAAATCGAGTTTTGCCGATGGTGGGGAGGATCGCGATAAGACATTCAATAGCGATATTGTCCTGCTCTTGTGTGTGTTGTATAAACTTGCAATAATGCGACGAGATCCATTGTATAATAAAACAGGGACGTGCGCAACGATGTTATACTGTCTGGATTACATTTAAAGATTGTTAACGTTTAATTGCTACACAGGATATTTATAATTTCGTCATTGATTCTATCAATAACTTTTATTGCTGTCAAATTATCGTTGGAATGAATCGTTTTGTGATCGTACAATGTTCGTTTAATAATTTTCGCACACAGTTAAAATTTATTTCTCTTCTTCGCTTCTGTGTACTTATTTGATGAGATTCTGTTCACGTAATTTACATTTTTCTTTTGTATCGATGTATTATGTATATAAAAGTTGTATAAGCAGTTCTATCGTTAGTTAGCATACGCAATTAAACATCATGCAGTGGCGTATAAAGAGTTCGCGTCGGAGTAATAATGCTGTGCGGCATAAAATATTTTCACGAGTAATCGCGAACAAACACAGATTTTTCAAATGTTTAACGAAAGCTTATCGCGACAGCGTGTGTACAGTGTGTCTTTGTTTAATCATACATAGCGAGAGACGCGCTACATAGTACATATATAGGTACTTCGAACACGACCAGGTGCGTATTTCTGATGGTATCGACTCGGAAACACGCCACGCGGCGCCGTACTGCGTACAATCAGCACCGCTATAAATTACGTTCCGCGTATGTTCTTCGCGTAGATCCTCAACGACAGGAAACCAAAAAGAGATATAAAGCACGTCTGAAAAAGATGTCCGTCGACGTGTACGTGGGAAAGGCTATCGCTCTCGATGTAAGAAAGGAAATGAAAGAATGAAAGAACTCTCTGCAGAAGATAACTCTCTGCAGTACTTCGCATTAATCAGCAATCAACATAAAATGTTCGACTGCGATTAAAACAATTATAAATTTATGCAAATTCTATTTATTTAAAAATTAAAATACAAATAGAAATTATCAAATTACGTACTGGCGATAAATTATTAATTGGTTAAGATATCGCGATAAATATAACTCTTGACACAACAAATTTAATATTGTTGATTTAATCTTCGATCGAAAAAGAAAGAATCGATATCATTAAAATAGCAATTGCGCAGATAACTGAGGAGAAATAATTTATGAATAAATTTCGGCTTCGGGCGGCGAACGCGTTCAGCGACTGTCGATTTCTGCCAGAGTTTCGGAACAAGTGAAAACTATAATTAGCCCATTACTCAATACTGAATACGTTGAAAGTGATCCAAGGCTTTGACGAAAATACCATGTCGGTCGGCGACTGAGCGTTATTTGTGGCAGTCAAGTTGCGATTGACGATCACGCAGAATTTATAAGCTGCGAAGAATCCCTAACCACGAGTGACAAAATGACTACTCTACTTAACTTTATTAATATCTCAATCAAAGGCAGTGACTCTAGGCTAGGTGGAAACTCATTTCTCGCGACAAGAATATCGTGAATTCTTCACTGACGTAAATCGAGTGGCTAAGTGCCATGGATGCTTAGCTGGCAATTACCAATTTCTGAGTGTCGGCATTTATCAATGTTACATTTCCCTCGCTTAAATAACATACTGGAAATCGTGTTAGGCATCCATGGCAGTTGACCATTTTTATGAGCAACGTTTCCTCCATGCAGAATTAATTTTCTTTATATCGATTAAAAAATGTATTCGATTAAATTTTTCATGTAAACATAATTTATAATAACCTATGTGACAATTTAATAACTTTGTACTTTTTTTTAATCATGTCTCTTGATGTTATACTGCCTTTACATAATCAAATCTATTGCTTACTATCTTGACATAGATTATAAACTTGCCAATTTCAACGCGATCATCCATGCCGCATAATGGAGTATCATATAAAGTGAAACGGTTTCCAATGCCCACAGCTATTTGCCAAAAAAATCCTCAGTATATATCGAATAACTGAACCAGAATTAGAATTGTTTAAATTGAGTTTCCATCCTGCTAGAATCCTACACGTTGCAAGGCGACTTGCAAATTGTGCTGAAATCGCGAATTTTCATCGTATGATTGAGTGACATATGGTAGAATTTTCCAATTCCGATACATTCGTGAAAATCGAAACGAAACTCGTAGAGTCGAAACTTAAAAAACAAAAAAATTAACGAACAAGAGACAGAGGAAGAGAAAGGATCGTTAAAGATAGAGAAACAAAAGATAGAATAATCGAGCACAGTGGGAGACACATACCCTAGCATTCACTGTAAAGAAAAACCTGGATCGATCGCTGTTTCTCATTTCTCTGGCTCTCGTTTCTCTTACAAGACCACCCTTCTAGAGTATACATTCTTCGAAAAACCGACTACGTCTCAGACCTTCCCAAGACAGTTTCAAAAGTAATTACCATGTATATGTATACGTTGGACACATGTGACCTTCTTATCAGATTGACTTCGACCACGATTATCACTTCTATGGACGCAACTAAAATTCCGATTGTACAAAATTCTGTGCTAAGAATTGAATCGATATAAATGTTATATGTGACTAAATAAAGCTGAACAGATCTGTAAAGTTAGTATAACATCCTAATATAAAATAAAATTGAAAATATGACGTGTTAATTTTCGTTTTTCTTTTAGTATAAAAATATGAAAGTCTTATTTTTATAAAGAATTGTAGAACTATGAAAAGAGAGAGTACTGAAACTGTTATTATTTTTTTATATTAATATTAGAAATGTCGTGCTAATTTCACAGATTTCAAATAAATGTAAATGGATCTATGAAATCCGACAGTATATATATAAATATATATATATATATATATATATATATATATATA
>NW_012130068.1:763901-771963 GCF_000143395.1 Atta cephalotes | reverse complement strand
ATATATATATCAGTGTCTTGAATAATAAAAACATTATTAATAATAAATAAATGACACTGTAACATGTAAAATGATAAAGACAACATTCTTCAATAAAAAATAAAACGATTTTCTAAATGTAATGTAACATTTATCATTCTTTTTTGTTACTAAATGCTGTCTCATTGACATCAAAATGTCGGACTTCTTCACATCTATACATTGATCCTCGCAGATCCGTCGCAATGATAATAAGAAAAAAAGCTTCGCGGTTACACAAGTCGTCACGTCGGATTAACAGTTTCGACACGCAACGATGCACCTGTATAGCGATTTTCGTGACGTCGCGGCAATTTGGCGTGTTTAGCGAACGACTTGACGAGTCATTAAACAGAGAACACTGGCAATTAATTATCACGTTTGCGTAATCGCCGCTCGGCGGCGGCAGCGGAGGTGTGGTTGCGCAACTATCGCTCATTCTGTTCTGTGTGCTCTCCTCTCTTTCTCTTTCCTATTAAACTACCTCCCCCGAAATCTGTGATCCCGTCGACCTCTCTCGTTCTTTTACACGCTACGCAATACATTCGCAATTTTGACCATGCGTGAAAATCTGAATTTTAATCTTGAGATGAGAATACTATTGGAATGTGACTGAGAGATTGCAAAAGAAATAATTTTATTTTTTCTAAGAAAGATTAAGAAATTCAACATATAAATTCTTGTACTTTAACTTATTTTAAACCTTTTAAGGTTAAGAATATTGTGCTATCAATTTATTTGTTTTTTTTTTTTGCTTTCAATAAATTCGATGAAAATACCAATAATATATACATCTTTGTTAAAATTAGTTTTGATTCTCATTCAATGAAGACAAGAGGGAATTTGTTTTTTATTCCTGCACTAAAATTCTTTTTCTCGCTTTCGCTAAATGTTAAACATATTTCATTTTAAATTCCAAAAACGTACATAATTCAGCTACAAAAAAACAGAGACCTAGTGTATCCTATAAATAAGTATCCTAATGAATATTCAGAGCAACTTGCGAGAATAATAACAATTGAAAGAATTCCGATTAAATCTCCGAAGGCTAAATCTGTCTCACGTTTCGTGTTTTTTACGTAACCTTTTACCTTAAGCAAACGTAACAAATCATAAAATTCAATAAGAATACCTATACATCGCTATTTTGTTCCGGATGAACGGCGGCCTACATATTTAGAAAACGACACAATAGACGGTAGATAATATGTGTGCGACTAAAGAAAAAGGGGGAAAAAAGATTGAAAAAAAAAAAAAAATTCGTTGTGGTTCTCTCAGTGGTGTCAAGAGGCGAATGGCATGATAGGAGAGCGGTCACGAGGAAGGATGGTCAGCGGAATCCAAGCATTCTCTAGGAGGCATGTACGGTGGGAGAGACAAGGGACCAATACGTATTATAAATCAAGTAGAGACTCGTCCGCAAAGGAAATGTCGGTGGCAAAGAACGAGGGAAAAAGACGTTCGGCGGGGAAGAGGGAAGGAAGAAAGAAGGATACGAGACTCGTGGCGGTGTGCGGACCGAGAGTGTGCGGTCACGATCGTACATCACCGCCGGTATTTACGAGGTACCACCGTAAATCAATGATCGCGCGATTCAACGAAATTCCTCTCTCTCCCCTTCCTGCTTGTATGCTCGGCTTCCTTCTCGTTTCCTGTACGCGAGAGAACCTGTCCGTTCTCTACGTTTCACGATATACAGTATTCCTCGGGATCGATGACGCCGGAATCTCGCGAGAAACCTACCTTGCAACAAGAAATGTCGGCGACCTCAGCCTGGAGCCTCGCAATCAATAGATACACGACGAGATGCTTAGTCGCGATAGCGCTTAGCAAATCCTTTAATTGTTAATCTACAACTATACTCTATAATATTCTTCATAGTTTCATTCAATTAAGTTATACACACGCACATTCTATTATCGACTTAGCTAAACATATATTTTATCTTAAGTTCTATACCCTTGACTATACATGTGCGCAATCTTTTTATTCTCTGTACAACTTACTTTCCTTTCATATTTTCTACGTTAACTCTATTATATTTTTCACTCATTTAACTCTCAGACCCAGTTTTTCGTTTTTTTAATTTGATTAACTTGATTAACTGTAGTTTAGACTTAATCTCATTTAACTTGATGATATTATAAAAATTGTTTTTCTATTTATGGTTAATCATTAAACTAATGATTTTGTAATGATAACTTTAACAATTATTCACTACAAAACTATATAGCTATAGTTTAGTAAATAACCAGAGATAGAAAAATATAATTTTTACATTATTATCAGGTTAAGCCTAATCGCAAGTTAACCATTAAATGAAAAATCGAACCTTGGAAAAATTGCCTTTTCGAACAGGCTTTCTTTCCCAACGATTACTATAATTTTTTTATTAATAAAGATATACATACATTTGCCTGGTACTGTTAGATCCCTTAATGTATAGTGGTTCAATTAAAAAAAAATTTGTTTGAATATATTCATTTTTATGAAAATTACGAGCAATCAAATTGAATATTGATATATTATAGCCAATTGTGTTCTCGTAGTGAGAAACTAGTGTGGCATTTAAAAGTTAATCGTATGGAATGAAAATAGCAAAAAAATTACGCAAAAGAAATCTGTATATCTCGAACAATACTAAAAAGAAGTGTAGTAGATAGGATGGACCGAGAGAAGAAGGTCGAGCTAGTCGGACCCGTTTAAGGCCGAGTATTGTTTGTTCAGGCCCTTTAAATGACGTTTAAAGCGTGACTCTTGCCAGCCCGGAAAGGATCGTTTTAACGAGGAGGTTTTGGGACAGACAGACCAGGTCAGATCTCCTACGCTTTACGGTTACGCCACGAGGCGTTGCCCTTTTTGCGTTTCTCGTAGGACTCCCAAGAATCAGTTGCCGCCTTTCTCGCCGCACAAAGGAAAAGGTTGCCTCTTCTCGCAGCTGATCCCTTAAATCATATTACACGATCGTCGAGGATAAATCTGTCTACCAATCACGCCTCTTCCTTTCTTGCAAGGAAAATCCTAATCTTCGTAATGCGGGATACGATGTCTTCCAACGCAATTTCAACCATCAAAGAGATTAAGTTATATAAACGGATAAATATTTTTTAAAGTCGATAAATCTATCTCAGAGGTGTCAAGTTAGCACCGAGAGTTCGGATTAAAATTCTAGCTTCCTCTTAAAGAATATAGAAGTTTTATGTTTATAAAAAAAGTCCGACGATTAACACTATTAAAATAACATTTAAAAAATCCTAATGTCACACCTAACGTTACGACAAGAACTAGAGTTCCTGACAGAAAAAGAAATTTTATTATTTCAAAAACAAAATATAACATTAATTGATATCAAGTCTGAATAGTTCTGACATTTAATCTGTGTTACTTAATTTCGTTACATACAATTTTTTTTCTTCAAAATAATTATCAATATCGTTTCTAATTATTTAAATTTATTTTCCCTTGTATTTCTACTAGAAGTAATATTTACGATATCATTTACACATCAATATCTTTTATCTACAAAGAGCATTCATTAATGCCATGTACATTATGAATATATTTCAGATCAAAAAAAGAGCATTCATTAATGCCATGTACATTATGAATATATTCCAGATCAAAAAAATTATACCGAATACACAGGTAAAGGCATCATGATAGAGGAAAAACAAGAATCAGAGTAGCGATGAAAGATGAAAGCAGTCTCGAGCTGATGTTTCAAAGGAACCGTAAAAGTACAATAAGGACCGAGGAAAAAGGGCCACCATGCTTTCCACACGACGGGAAGACGGTCGAGGGAGACAGTATAAAGTCGAAATCCCGAACTCCCAAAAGTCGTATTTTTTTTTTTTTACACGATCGGATTACAAAGAATCGAAGGGCTACAAACACCCTCATATAGTCCTTCTCGAGATCTGTCCGAACAGCTGACTGAATCTAAACTTAGATGATGAAGTGCGCGCCCTCGAAGAGCTGCATGCTATTTTCGAGACGCCGCGTGCACAAGCGTGAAATGAAACAAATAATACGTCACTTCCGCTCGGAGCGTTCCGCGTTTCGATTGCCTTCGAGAACATTCAATGATTGAAAACGTCGCAATTTTATCGTGCAGTTTTTTTTAACATTATTTTTAAATTTATATATATTTACAAAAATTCCTATTTTTAACGTAATTCATTTCGTCGAATTTTATTATTTTAATCCTTAAGTGTGTAAATCAAAATTTTTTGTAAAATAATTTCATTCGAAAAATGAAGTTATTACCGAATCGCTCAAGTTGGAGTGACTTTTCGTTCACATAATGAATTCTTTCATTCTGTATCGTGAAATGAATCTTTTCGTTTGTATAATTAAAGAATAAATTTGGAAACAATGCACATGCCAAGCAAGAATAGCGAACATTACATAAAAATGTCTTCTTTTATAAAAGATAAAACACAAACAAGACTTACCTTACGTAATTAAGTTTAGATATTTTTTTTTAATTAAGATCCCGTAATTAAGTTTAAATATTTTTTTTAAATTAAGACTTCTGGTTTTATACTAAGGTCATTTTGACTAAAGTTTCACTCCAAAAGAATGAAGATTTATCTTTACAAAAGTGAAATGTCACTCCATCCCGAATAGCAGTATTTTCACTATCGACTGGAGTAATTTTCACTCCTTTTGACTGAGGTTTTATCTTAAAAAATTTAGAGAGTAGAGAAAAAACGAAGAGCCAAAGACATGGATAAGTTATTTTATATTTTATTTTCATTACAGAAAAATTGATTATAGCTTTTTTATTCCAATCAGAATATATTATATTTTTTGACATAGAACTGTCAAAGCGTTATTTAGAATTTTAAAGAAAAAATGTATTTCTGAAAAAAATTTTTATTAGGATTTGAAAAATTTTTATTGAAGAATCCGAAAAATTGCCGTAAAGTTCTTTCTTTCATTTATTTTTGAACAAATTAACTTTAAAGTGAAATATGTTTCATGTTACTCCGTACGTACAATTCGCTGTTTAAATTTCTATTGTATAAATCAATTTTCGAGAAACACCAATTACACTCGATGCTCGCATTTCGTATATCGTGCCTGATAGTACGTTTAAACTGGACGTAGTTTAATTCCATTAACAAAACGAAGGCTACGTGCGTTTTAATTTCGATTTGATGCCTCGAGCTGTCGGTCAACTCCATTTAAGCCGACGAATTAAAAGCGCTCGCTAATGTGACTCGCTCGAGAATTAACTTTGTACGTTCAAGTGATTTTTGTGAGATAGAAGAAATAGGATCGTGGCGCGAGCATCATGGAATTTTTTTGTTCCAAGAAATCGACGCCACGTTTCGGGCACATGTGTGTTGCGCAAACATTAAAGTGATTATCGATCTGCGTCATTGCCAATGTCATAACGTTAAAAAAACAATCAAGAGAATTTGAAAAAATTTTAAACAAAAATTTTTTTTAATTTTTAAAATTATAAATCATAAAAAATTATTATGAAAAATAAATTAATTTTCTATACGAATTAATTTCCTATCAATATAAATAAACATATAGTATAGTCTTGCGCAATGAGACTTATCCATACATCATATTAATCACTGTTACTTTTTCCTCTTTGCTCATTTCTATGTGAACAGCATTGAAATATCGAATCTCTCGCTGGAGGTAAATCGAGAACCACTGATGAGTGATAACAAACAACATGGAGAACTCACCTGATGTAAATGATGACCCCGTTGGTGCATATCCTTTTCCATCCACGTGGCACGGTGATCGCAGAGGGTTGTTGTTGTTGCTGCTGCTGTTGCTGCTGTTGCTGCTGCTGCTGCTGCGTAACCACTGCACTGCCGTTCATAGTCAACACTGCGTTATGCTGTACGTTGCTACCATTGTTACTACCATTGACACGCGACGACCGCGCAGCCTGCTGCGCACACGCACTACCACCGCCAGGATGATTATTATTACTCGCCGGCATGCCACCACCGTCGTGCTGCAGTCCCGGCTGATGGCTCTGACTCTCGTCAGGACTACTGAGGCTGCTGTAGGTCGTCGATGACTCGTCGGACCTAATCGAGTCGCAGCCGGCGGTCGCGACACCAGCACCACTACCAGCGTCACCAACACTGACCACCGCCGGCGCCGAAGAGGTGGCCTGCTGCTGCTGATTATCGAAACCGTCTTGCTGCCGGCTCTTGTCATCTATGCTCGTCGCAGTCTGTTGCTCAACGGCATTTTGAAGTGCGATCCCGTTACTACCGTCACCGGCAGACGTCGATGTACCGTACGCGACGACACAATCGTCCTCACCACCGAGAAGACCGACGTCGCTCGGATTCGATCGCACGACGATACTATTACTGTTCGTCGCAGGATTGTATTCGCCGCTCATCCTCGCGGAATACGCGTCACCACCATGTTGGAGCCGTGCGCTCCGATACGTTTTCGCGCCGGATACTATCGGATCGTTATTATTCCCAAGACTGTTCGCCGTCGAGGAGCGTCCTCCGTTCTTCGACGGCCGTTTGTTACCGCGCGACGTCGCGACGCGCGTCATTATATCCGTCGTCGTCGTCGCCGTGGCGCACACTGTTGTCGAATGCCCCAGGTTGGCCTGTCGATACAGCATCGCGTAATCCTCTTCGTCCTCATTGTTCGCCAGAGAAGGAGCATGCCTGGACTCGCTTCCATCCGTCCCGGGATTCTTCACCACCGCCGCCGTCGTCGTCGTCGTTGTTTCGAGTGATGGCTTCAGACGGCAACAGCCGATCGCGGGGGTAGTGGTGGTGGTGATAACGTTGTTCCCTACGTTGCTATCATCGGCGCAATATATGGCGGTTTTGGCGGGAAAGGTCGTTGTAACCGCCTGCGCCGTCGCCACTTGCGGAGCCTGTAGGATACCGGCGTACTGTGTCGTCGTCTGTTGCTGCTGTTGCTGATGCTGATGCTGCTGCTGCTGCTGCTGCGGCTGTGACTGATAACCGACCGCGATAGCGGCAGCAGCGGTCGCGGCGACATTCTGACCCACCGCCGTGGCGTATGCAAAGTTCTCCCCCGACACGTATACCAAAACGCTGTTCTGCTGTATAGGTTGCTGTTGAGGATGATGCGATTGTTGCTGTTGTAATTGTAGTTGTTGTTGTTGTTGTTGTTGTTGTTGTTGTTGCTGCTGCTGCTGCTGCTGCTGTTGCGCCTGTTGATGCTGATGGCCGTGACTCGGGGGAGCAGGGAGCGTGGACGGCTGCTCAGGCTTGCCGGCCATGGTCCAGGTCCAGGTCCAGCAGCGCGGCGGATGACCCTGACGACACCCACGACATCACTGGCACGACGTGGCACGTAGCTCGTCTACGTGAAGATACTGGCGGCGGATACTGCCGCATCCTCCGTGAGCCGGCTCACGATTTCTCACGCGCTCAACAATAACGATGAACCTTCTGCAGGTCCACGCAGAAGGGTGCTCGCACTCTCGCTGATGTTCCTGCTGCACGTACCGTTGCGTCTCTCCGCGTAGAAGCGTAACACGTAGCACGACATAATATTACGTCGATCGCGCGACGAAAATGGAATCTCTTACTCCCCCGGGGATAAGGATGTTCCTTCCTACGTGGAAAAACGGGAAGACGAGAATCGTTCGATTCTCCTACGTCCCACGTCGTACTCGTTGTAATCGGTGCGTGTTTAGCGCGCGTAGTACACGTTGTCGCTGCTCGCCGCCGGTGCCGGTGCCGGTGCCGGTCAATGGCCGTCTAACCTCCTTGACGCAGCGGGGATCGCCGGGCATGGCGCGAGACGCGCCGACGATGTATTTTCCCTTCCGCAGTTGGCTCACCTTTCTTCTCCTTCTTCTCCTCTCAGCCTCCTTTCCTGAGGATAGACGGACGCTCATCAAAATGTCGCAGTTCGCGAC
The DNA here is from genome assembly GCF_000143395.1 of Atta cephalotes. NCBI lineage: Eukaryota > Metazoa > Arthropoda > Insecta > Hymenoptera > Formicidae > Atta > Atta cephalotes. Next base: position 764,042 of record NW_012130068.1, on the reverse strand, counting down.
ACGTCGTCGTACGCGAACACGATCGGAATTCGAAACGCCGCACCATCGGGTGCCTCCGAGAGCCGGCTGACGTTCCTTTGCCACTTTCTCTCTCTCACTCTCTCTCTCTCCTCTCTCTCTCTCTCTCTCTCTCTCTCTCTC
>NW_012130068.1:759155-761195 GCF_000143395.1 Atta cephalotes | reverse complement strand
GGAGAGAGAGAGAGAGAGAGAGAGAGCGCGGTTACGAACTCGGGTTAAGTTAACTAACCCTCTCAAACACCTGCGCGCTACTCCGTTTCTCACGGGTGACGGGAACCTCTCACCTCACCTCACCTCCCCGCTATCGCGCGGTTATGATTTTTCGTGACGAGAGCGATGGTAGCGGCGCGGACGCGGCGACGACTACGCGCCTCGTATGATCGCGTTCGCCGTCCTGCGTTTAACGCGCCCGATCACTCACCGCCGGCCGACACGAACGTCGCGCGGCACCGCCGTTCGCCGTTCGGAATGCCGTGCCCGCCAGATGCTCTGCCCCGTCCCCGTACGCTACGCTCTTTTCGCGTAACTGATATTGAAAAAATATGGCTCCCACCGCATACCCAGAAACCTCTGCGGCATCCCGACGGCTGGCTGACTGCCTTGCTCGCTGCCTCTCTGCCTCTCTCACTCGAACTACTCACACGTCACTAAGCACGTCGCTAAAAACATCGACCCGCATCGCACAACGCGAAGCAACGCGAGCGACGGTGTCGCTATCCATCGGACGGAGCAAGCGTTAATTTCGCGGTCGTCCCCGCGGACTTTTCTCTGCCCCCTCCTTCGGTAGAATCGCAATGACTCTCTCTTTCATGCGAAACGATTGAATCCGCCAGTCACAGTCGAAATAACAAGCGATTCATGAATCGACGTTTCGTAAATCTCTTTACTATGAATTTTTACGTAGATCGATTACAAATTGCAAATAATTGCAACTTTAAGATTCTGATTAGTCATCGAATATCGATCGCGTGTGCGATTTAATAAATGCAACAAAATATCAATTTTTTTATCACTTTTAATTTCATTTATCATTTTTTTATTTTATGCCTTATCATTTGATTTATTAAATTTTTACAATTACTTGAAACAAATTGAAATAATAGAATCTTCTGGCACTTAAAATTTAATTTTGATATGTAAACTATTTTTTTAATAAAAATCAAAAAACTATCTTATAAATTAAATATATTATTACAGCGCGTTAAATTGCGACGAATTAATAAGAAATTGAAGGAAAATTACATGAAACAAATGTTTCGAGTAATTAAATTGTGAGGAGTTTCAGGTCCGATTTTGCAAGGATGTAAAATCGATAATCCCATTGTACAATTCCAAATTTATTTGAGACGCTCAAAAAAAAAGTATCTAATCAATCACCAATTGTTTCCTATAATAAATAAGATTACAAGACATATGTGGCTATTTATTAAAATTCGCTATAGTAACTGCGGACGAGTACCATGTATATAGTAAATTATATGTGAATGTGTTGAAAGTATATTAATTTAATATAGTACAACAGGATCTATGAATTATCTAGATCTCTAGAGCATTTGTTCATGCGCGTTTAGATGAAGATGGTGAAAATGACCGAATAAACTTGTAGAAATGTATCTATTATGAAAACATAATTTTTTGTTTACACAAATTTCTAGGTAAGGAAATTACTAAAGTGACATTGATTTTACTAAAATATATAATAAAATCCTCAGCATTGGCAAATGTAAAGAAAAATAGTTAGATTCGACACAATATAATTGCACAAAGCTGCTTATAAATACGCGCAATCGTCCACACACACAGGAACCTGATTCCCAATTTTACTTGCGTTGTTCGCAAACAAAATTCTATGTTTCCATTTATCATCGTCACACGCCAGTATACAAAAGCGACTGGAAAAAATTAAATACTACGAATATGGAATAGTGTCCCACTTTGAAAAGTTTCTTCGAGATCTCTAATACAATTGATAACATTAAGGCTTTAACCAAGCTTGTTTATATCGTTTCCACATTGATTGATACATCCCGATATTGTTATTTCAAATTCTAGAAAACTGTAAAAGATAACAATTTTCAGACTTTAAGGTTTGGGGTAATCAAGTTTGTTGTTATTAATATCTGAAGGAAGTAATCGTGTATATGGAAAATCCATAAAATTAAACATATATATATATATATATATATATATATATATATATATATATATATT
>NW_012130068.1:739314-757666 GCF_000143395.1 Atta cephalotes | reverse complement strand
TATATATATATATATATATATATATATATATATATATATATATATTTATAAAATTTAATTCTAACTTTAGCCATGTAATAATCACTGTCGAGCAGCTAGCTGATTATTGGAGAGATACAATTGGTACAGAGACAATCGCGATGTTCAAGAATATATGATACCTTTCATTATATTGTAACGATGGTATAGAACCCTTATGTTACATCTAAATAAATTTAAATTTTCTTATCATTGTGTAATGATAAGTACATACTTTTAGTAATCCTCTATTGAAAGAAATAACATGAGTATGTAGACGAATATTTACAATAAGCGAAAAAGAAATGAGTAAAATTTTTTAATGAATCACATCTTATTGAGAAGTGAACGAACGATGTCCATCGATTCACAGATATCGATAAACAATAAACGATATTAATAAAGGATGCAAGAGAATGGAATTAATTCTTTAAAGAATTGATTAATTTATTCTTTAAATAATGTAAAGTTATCATTTCAGACATTATATTAAAAATGAGATTTCAATCAGATTATATCGCTTGCTAGAAAGCACCAAATTATCAGATAATCACTGAATGCAAAAAATGAACAACTATTACTATTTATAACATATTATATAGGACCGTATATATGATAACATAAACTATAGAAATCAAAGTCTTAAACGGTCTAGTTGAGTCTTAAATACTTATATGATTCTTGTATGAATTTATATACTACGTATGTAGTCCCTAGAAATACGAAACGATTTTTCACGGCCGAAATAATTTTTCAGTCTTGAAAACGCTAACCCTACTAAACTACCGCAGATGCGAATAAGCATCAAATATTTGTTAAATTGCTAGTCAATTTAACTCGTGACATTACTGCGATATTTTAGTAGAGTTAGCGTTCTCAAGAAAATCATTTCGGTGTTTCGCGTTTCTAGGGACTATATATGTAGTATATAAATTCACACAAAAATCATACAAGCGTTTAAGATCCAGCTAAATCGTTTAAGGCTTTGATTTTTATAGTTGGTTTCACTATTTATACTGTAATAGTATCATTCGCATTTATCCTGTATCCATAATTATAATTCTCTATTCATCCCTATATACGATTTCATCTTGAGAAAATATCAGAAAGATATCCTAAAAAGTAGCTTAAAAGTTTCTACGAGAAGTCTGTCCATAAAAGATATCTCAATAAGATGCATCTTAGTAAGATACTTCATCACATTGGATCTTTTCATAATGAAATTGTTGATAATTGTTTACTTTCAAAATTATATAATTTTCATGTAACTGATAAAATTAAAGAATCAATAATTGCTGTACTCACTGGTTTTTTTTTGCACACGTCCAAACAGTAGAATTATATCTTTCTCGCTCATTGAATAGTTGGCCTACATATCCATTTTGTTTCTTTCTTTAGCATGATACAGAATCGAGCGAATGGGACAGAGTTTGAAATGAAAGAAACGGCTATGTTTATTACAGGGTTAGTGTAATCAAATTAATGTGTGGCACATTGGACTCGCGATGGACCTCCTTCGTCCTCTTCATACGCTTGTCTCGTGTCTCTCCGCCTTTGCTCCTGCTCAGGATCCAAGTCAGTAAGTAAACACTCCTCGGCACCGTCTGGAATTATAACCTCTTCCCTCGGTGGCAGACATTGTTCCAATGATGGAATAAGCGATGGGTCTATGCTCTTCGGGAAATTGACTATAAATTGTATTATAAGTCTGCCGTGTGTAAATGGATCTTTATAAATCGGCATGCCCTCGTTCAAGATGCATTTCAAGTCACCGTGTTTTGTCACAGTGCCGGGAAGTGAAGTTATCACTAGATCTCTACCATCCAAAGTACGAATAACTTTCTGGAATCCACATAATGCCTCTACGAGTTCTAGTTGCATTCGCATAATCAAATCATTTCTTGAACGCCTATAATTTAATTGATCGCAGCGTATTAGTAAGTTAAATAACTAGCTTCCTAATAAATATTCCATTAAAATACTACTAACTTGAATACATCATGATCTTTTTCTTCAAGAAGAATAACTATATCGCCAGGCTCCAAGTCTGGTTCTTGATCACCTTCACCACTGAAAGTTATCTTTTGACCATCAACCATTCCTGGATCAACGTGAACTTCAAGTATCTTTCTGTCTCTAATAGTCTTTCTTCCATTGCAATATTTGCAACGATCACGGGGATTAATACGTTCCCCTTGTCCTTTGCAATCTGCACACATGGTTTGTAAATGTTGTAACATTCCCGGACCTAACTGCTGGATTTGTACTTGCAAGCCGGAACCATGACACGTCGAACATTGTTCAACAGAACCTTTCTTTCCACCAACACCTAATCGAAAAACGACAAATATATTCTCCGTGTCTACACAGATATAGATCTTTTTAAAATTACAATCTCCATACAACCGTTACCTTCACATTTCTCACAAATAACATTCTTTTGCAGAGCCAATTTACGCACAGTTCCTTTGTAAAGTTCCTCGAGGGAAACTGATAATTGATGCATTACATCTTGACCTCTGCGTTCTCTCCTCCTCGCTCCTCGTCCGCCAAATCCTCCTCCAAAGAACATATCGAAGATGTCCATAGGAGAAGAGAAGCCACTGCCACCCATGCCACCTTCTTTCAAAGCCTGCTCACCACCTTGATCATAGATACGCTTCTTCTCTGGATTTGACAATACTTCGTACGCTTGAGAAATTTGTTTAAACTAAAACGGATATTTTATAATATTATATTATATTATGTTTTATTACATATAAACTAATCAATAAGTATTTTAAATGATAAGATTCATACAAACCTTTTCTCCTTCATTAGGATTTTTATCAGGATGATACTTTAAAGCGAGCTTTCTATAGGCCTTCTTCAAATCTTCCTGCGAGCATCCAGGCTTCACGCCCAATACATCATAAAATGTAGTTTCCTTAACCATTTTCACAATGTGTTAAGTAATTAGGGTTATATTAAATCACTCTGGCTGCTGTAAACAAGAAAAAATACTATAACAAACGCTTTAATTTTTTTATATCGCTATTAAATAGGTCTATTCTTTGTCATTGCACTGAACTGTACTAAAATTTTTTATATCTTGTTTGACACCAAACTTTGAATACATATTTTTCTTTTTTAAATGGATACATTTAATCTGCTAATAAAATAACATAAGAAAATTGAAGAAACATTGAATATACAGCTACAAGAATAGACCTGATGATATAATGCACAAAAAATTCTATCAAAATGTTACTGCCGATAAAACGACATCAGAGAATTCGAGGAAAAATAAATTCATTATATTGGTAAACTAAACAGCTCGTGACGTTACAACATATATGCGCATTGCAAGATCAAAAAGATAGACTAGTTCGACTCATAATTAATTCATAATTTTAAATGAAGAATATATCGTTTTTCTAGTGTTACATAATTGAATCTAGGCTCATAAATTTCAGTATGGTCAGATTTGATCAGATACATGTAACATAATAAATACATGTAACTTTGAGTCATTTTTATAAATATGTAAATTAATAAACAAGTTCAAGTTATATAAGATACAATGAATAACAAAAGAGCATTTAGCACCAGTAGTCCAAATGAGAGAACTTCCGGCTTAATGACCTCGAGTTTCAAGTTGTAGTTAATAGTGAAAATGGCAAAACTGAAAACAGGAAAGTCTTGTTGAAGCATAAATGCCCAATTGTACAAACACTTGTTTCTTCCTCCTTTTTCTCATTTTTACCACAACTGATTTCAAGCTTCGTAACGCATGCAGATATTTTTTCACGCAATTTTTTTACATGTGTTTGTAGAGGTAAAAGTCGTGTGCTCGCTCGTGAACTCAAAGAATAAATTAATGTAAAATACCCATGCGGAATTCATGCGAATTTCAAAATGGCGTCTACAGTAGGACTGGGAGTATACGATTGAATAGACCAGCGAGCGGAGTATTTCAAAAGGCGAGGCGCGTGCTGTGGACGCTTCCCGAACAAAGACCGCCTCTCCGAGCTTTCTAGAGCCTTCCATAGATATTACCGAGCACGCGGGTTCCCAAGTCGATCGAACGACAAAATCGATGTAACGAAGAATTTGCCAGATCGCTCGCGACGAATTTTTACGCTCGACGCACGTATTTACGCTATCACGAGAAAAACACATTTTCCTCGTGATAAACGACTCTACTTTTTCTTTTTTTTTTCCCTATCTCAATCTCCTTTTCTTAGCAGTAGCCGATGCCTTGATGAATCGTTAATCGACACGAGTCGTCGGGCAAGCGTGCCCGCAGACTTGGTAGCCAGGTTACTGGCTTCCATCTTTCTTTTCAAGCTCGTTGTTGCAACGAGAGAGTAGGTACATACTTGCCTGGCGATCAGTTCAATTCCCGCTTCGTAACGTTCATCAATGTGCAATCGTGTGAAATATATCGCCGCGCAACCTTCGACCGTCCGCCAAGCCAAGGCGCTCCTGCCCCCCCCCCCACACCCCTTCGCTGGTTTCGATGACCGTTACGCGGAGCTAAGCCAGGAAAAACCGCGATGAAATTCCGAATTCCCGACGTGGACAATGATTCCGGAAAATTTTATATAAATGTCTACGCCTTACGCGAGCACGCTAATCCCCGATTACACGTTTCTCAGGAAGAGAGAAAGAGAGGACGAATATCGCGAGCGGACCAACCGATCGATCGATCGCGCGACTTGGGCTGTCCGTTCAGTTCGTTGTTCACTCCCGGTCCACGCCGTCAGATCGGCTACGGCGAATGGATCGTCTTCCCTGACGACAAGATTACGAGAGCGAAGAGTCCCGCGATTCGCGAGAGTTACTTACCTGCGTAAACGACGAGGAGTGTAGAGTCGCTGTAGAGAATGACCGCGCACGTTTCGTGCGACGCCCGTTCTACCTTCGCGTCCGTGTTACAACGTTTCACGTACGAAACTGAGCCCGGATTCCGTGCGACTCCGTAATCCACCGTAGTCCGTGCGCCCACGTCGCCTAACGATATTGCCGCCTGCAGTGTATGTTCTCGAAACTTCCTAGGGAACGGCAGTGGTCAACGTCGGTCGTCGAGCCGACGGCTGAGCGCCAATCAGCTGCCGACGTTGGCGGAAGCGCTACGCGCACAGCGTCGGTCTCTTTCGAAAGTTCCCAGTTCCTTCACAAACTCGCGCGTCGATCATGCAGGTTTTTTTTTCGGTCGATATGACACTTTCTCTTTAAAAAATTATTTATAGATATAAAAAATATCTCGTGTTTTCTTCTGTTTTGTTTGTTACAAATTTCACACCACAGACTTCCATGCTTTTGTCTTTACTTTTTTTCTTTTGGAGCCTTTTTTTATTATTCTCGCTGTACTAATTCAAAGTACAGAAGTCTGCTTTTGGGATAATTTATTTTACAAGTTAAGATTTTTTAAAGTTATTAAGAGAGTTTACTTACAAATTTTAACTGTCAAATTTTAATACGATTTAATATTTTGAACTGTTTAAACGTGGTAACGTCAAACTTGAAAATTAAATAAAGGATTTTCAATTATTTTTAATCGATAATGCCGGTCGTAAATATAAACAATACAGTATTTTCTAACGTAAAATACACGCGAATATCCGGATACCGATGCTGCCGTGCAATCTTTCGTAGATGGCGGTGCATGTTTCCGAACGTCCCTTTTTCCAAGCGGTACGCTAAACAACGATAATTGACCAAGATGGTATGTAACTTGTATCGAAAAATTCTATAGTAATCATCCAACGAAACGTACAACATTCAATTAAATATTTAACAATAACATCTAACAAAATACGCGTTATGTATATCATGTTCAGAAAGTATCAATTATAGATACAGTAAAGTCAATCAAACATGACGTGACATAACCTCAATTGAGAAATACGTGTTTGTAATTGTTTGCGACCATTTGTAATGTTTTATGAGATAATAGATCATAAAATTAATTGAAGTTTGTTTTATCTGTCTTTACCAATTTATAGTATTCGTCTATTTCGATACTCTAAAGATTTCTTATAAGTAACCTGATCTAACCTATAAGTAAAGAAATGTATTTTGATTTTTGCTTACAGACGGAAGGTACAGCTACCATCAGGACGAGAAAGTTTATGACCAATCGACTTTTATGCCGAAAACAAATGGTGAGTGTGAGATTCGAGTATCCATTATTTCAATTCATTATCCCAGATGAGAATTTATACAATTTATTTTGATTGTAGGTCGTAGATGTTATTCATCCTGGCCAACCATCAGTTCGTAAAACCGAGATTCGAGAGAAATTAGCCAAGATGTATAAAGTGACTCCAGATGTTGTCTTTGTGTTTGGCTTTCAAACTAATTTTGGTGGTGGTAAATCTACTGGATTTGCACTTATCTATGACACCTTGGATTTTGCAAAGAAATTTGAACCTAAATATAGGTTAGCAAGGCACGGTCTCTTTGAAAAACAAAAACAAACAAGAAAACAACGTAAAGAACGCAAAAACAGAATGAAGAAAGTTAGGGGTACTAAAAAGAGTAAAGTTGGAGCAGCGTCTAAAAAGGTAAGCAAAATAATATATTTCGAATATTTTTTTTCCATAAACATTTCTTACTCTATTACTCTAACATTAATGTTATAATATTACAAAAAATTTCTTTATTCTCTTAATGCTTTTCAGTATCAAATATCTTATGCATGTTTCTTTCTTTTTTTGATCACATGGGTTTTAATCTCTTATATCAATATTGTAATTGTTTTTAAATTGTATGTTCTATCCGATGGTGTAATTTTTTCTTTGTTTTCATTCAATTAATTGATTATATTAATGCACTATTCTATTTAATAAAATCAGTTTGTATATATTGGAAGTTCTTACAGCAATTTAAATTCTTAATATTATTAAATAGATAATTTTAAAGAAACATGATAAATGTTCATATATGTTAAAAAGTTAGATTCAGTAGATTTGTAAAATTTGATTGATTTAACTTTTTACATTTCTCACACAGTACAATAGTTGTGTGACATGTTTTACTTATGAGAGAATAATGAAAAATAAAAATGAAAAATATTAAATATTTTTTTTTATTGATAACATAATATTCATGGGCAATTCAGAAATAAATTTTCCTTTGGTTTGATGTCTATTATGCATGCTACGGTGGTATACGCTTTTTATTTACATTCTAGGGAAGGAAATAGAGAAATGATCATCATTTGTACTACAGACTTCTGGAGGAGCAATTTCTTATTGCTTAATCAGGGTCAGCATGCAAATCTTTTAAGTTTCATACTTTTGTTCTGTATGAGCTATTTTTTTTATTCTTAACAGCATAAATACATGTTATATTTTTACGATTTATTTATTATTTTATTAATCATGTAATTCTAATATTCCAATAGTTTGTTAATACATAGTAGTATAAAAATATAATATTTTATTTCCATGATATGAAAATACAATAATCTTACATGCACTATTATATTTTCATGTCATACAATAAGTATCTGTGAGGATGTAGAGTATAGATTTAGAAACTGTATAATTAGGTATAAGACTTAATTATTTATATTTGCATTTTGCTACGTAATAATTTAATTCTGAACTTACACTAACATATTATCTGTATCACTGCAATTAAAATTAAAATTAAACTTTTACTATAGTAATCAAATTGTTTTAAAAGTAATTGCTAAATTAGATTACATCTTTCAAAAAAAAAAAGAAATTAAACTTGTGAGCTTATAATTAACTTTCCCTTGCTCAAAAATTTCAATGAATCATAAATATATTAACAAAATAACAATTTTATTTTATTTTAAAGTTTATTCTGTGTTACATTTGCATTTTATATTAATATAAAATTAAGTATGCACGAAAATTGCTAAGGTTTAAACAATTTTGTGTGAAAATTGAATATACGTGAATTGAATTGAATTTTTTATGCATATATTTTTTATATTTAACTAATACACTTGAGGGAAAACATGCTTTATATATTAATTACAGATATGTAAATGTATGTGTGCTATCCTATTGCTATAACTATTTGTATTAAAATTGGTTATGTGCATGTTAAAAAGTTGATTTTAAATAAAAAAAGATATATTATTTTTTAATACATACACATTTTTTTTCTTACAGTAAAAGAAGCCATCTTGAAGACCACACAATCATCGACGTAAAAGTTATTATATTTTACTATGGAATAGCGCCGGAATTATAATAAATTTTACGGAATAAACGTGTTCTTCTTGATGAAAACCTGTTTATCACATTTTTCTTGACATCTTGTAACAATGCCTTGTTAAAAAATTTATTATATTGAATTAATGCGCTATTATTTTTTTTAACTTTTTAATTTTCAGTATATTAATATTTTTATATCTAATCAATATGTATTTACAACTTACATACTTAAAACTTTATTAAAAACCATTGAAGATATATACCTGAATTTTTTTATGATATACAATCTTTAAAACGTTATAACTTCGGCAGATGCTGGACGAGGTTTTTTTGTGGTACGTTTATTAACGGTTTCATTATCTTCTACTCGCTTGTTATGGAAAGGTAAAATTTGTTCGGTGGATGTTTCGGGTGAAACATTGATAGTAGTAGTAGTAATTAATTCCTTAGAAGACGTATTGTCTGCTTCATTAGAAACTGCAGATTCGATAGATGTTTCGATCGATTTGATAGAAGTTAGATCAGTGGATGATGTCGATGTGACAGAAAACATAGTAGTATCAACTGACGAAACAATTGATTCGGTAATTGACTCGGTAGATGTAGAATCAGTAGGTGCTGCAACCGGTACACTATTCATTACAACAGATTCACTGGAAGTTATCATTTCTTCACTTGATGAATCAACTTCTATATTCGGCTCTATAGAAGTTATTTGGGTAGTAAGTGGAATCGATTCGGTAGAAGTCACGATGGCCTCGGTGGTTGCAGTTGATTCAGTAAAAGTTAAATCTGATTGCGTTTGAGTAACAGTTTGGGTTGTATGTTGCCTCGATGTAGTCAATTCGATCTTTGGTGTAATCGTTGGAGGTTGTGTAGTTTTCGGAATTTCTGTTGGAAGTTTACTGAAATCAGGTGTCCAGTCGGTCCTAAATATAGGAGGCATAACGTCCCATTCATCCGAATCACTGTCCCCGTAGTCATTGCCTGTAATTTTCCGGATGATGTACCAGTTACCAATCCGGACGCCCCAATCTCGTTTTGGGTCGAACGATATGCTAGCTATTAGTACGAAAAAATTGACAAAATACGAAAGTTAAATCTGAGTCGTCTAGAAGTTGTTTAGAAGGATGTAATCTCGTGGAAACTTTTGAAAAATATACGTGGTATTATACGCTGTAATCCTAATTGTATCTCTCATACAACATTCGCGAGTGACGCATCACGTAAAACGTCGAAATCGCTCAATTATGTTCCGTAGCGAAGCATAAACACGTGATTTGACATCCAACGCGAGTTTTGCTATGTGACAAAGAATTGAAGAAAAATTTTATGGATACTGATTCTTAAGTTTTATGTTATTGAACTTTGCTTACACAAATCTAAGAACAAGCCTGGGTAACTCGATATTCGACTCTCTAAGGTCTTATCAATATTCAAAATATCCTGTGGTGATAAGTTCGGAGTTGGACTATCTTTGCCAAACCATTCACGCCATTTTCCCACAATTCGGTCCTTGATCATTTTAAACCAATCTCGTATTGTTTCTCCAAATCCAGTTGATCGACCTGTTCCATCTACGACAAATGTTTGCGTTCAGCAGGATATTAAAAATTTATAGGACTTGTAACAGGATTGGTCACTAGGCACACAATTGAGTAGTACAATTTAACTGCAATCTTATTAAATTCTTTTTTAATTTATATAATTTTGTAAATTTGGAATAAATCATGGCGTAAATCAGGAATCTGAACATTTAATCATATACTTATTGATGTTATATCATAGATATCTATCTTTGCTTAAAGATATTGAATTAAGTTTCATTTAAATTTATAAAACAATTTGGATACTAGGTGCTTTCCAGCAAGCGCCACAGACGACACAATGTAACACCACTTGCTGGAAGACACACTAACATTTCCATTTCTTTTCGCACGAAACTGGAAACCGTGACACTATATTCTTTTTTTTTTCTCTCTTGAATCGGGACAACTATTCATTTCAAGAACTTGAGAAACTGAAATATGTATTTACTTCAACTATAATATCGATTATTTCAATGCACTTCATTATCCTCTACACTATACGACGTAATTAATTTATAAATAACTACAATATACACCACCTCTATCGAAAATCGGTGTCGGCGTAGCGAGTTGACAGGTAAGGAGCAGCAGTAAGATACCCGAAAGTGGTCGCATTTTTGCAATCGGACAAACAACATCACTCTGCGTGCGGGTATAGAAGCGCGTGCCGTTTTATATATCCTTCGGCGGAAGCGCATAGCATGACGATCTCGTTAGTGCCACAATTTTATCGAGAAATCAAGCTAAGCCTGCATGCGCTAACGAAAACAGCATCGGCCTCGTTGCATTCGTTCCGATCTGTTCCGATCTCATCTCTCAATCGGTTAATATCATCGTTATTTTGTACAATACATACATAACTTACAACAAGAGAATCCGAATCTCGTTATGCACAGCAAGATGGCTAGTCACTTATTCCGCGAACCTACGACATCACGCTATTGTGCTGTGTTACGTATGAACGCAAATTACATACGTTTATCCGTGATTACCCATGTGGACTGAGTTGGCTGGCCGGTCTAAAACGGGCTATCAATTGATTACCCATTTGCACACTATTAATTCACGATTTATATAATTTTCTACTATTACGCTTGTCCGCACTTCTAATATCAGAATTATTAGAAAGAAATTTCTAATAATCTCCTAATTTCGTTTGACTGTTCGTTTTCTTTAAATTTTTGTTATCAGGGCAAATGACAAATGATGCTTAGGGTTCTAATAAGGATACCGTTGGAAAATGAGAATATATTACATATACTTTTTTTACAATAATTGCATTGCAGTAACTTCAGATTCAGATCAATTTAGAAACTTTTGTAAACAACCTACCAACACCTAAGATGAATCTTTCCCCAGTAAAAAAAAAATGCATTCCTTCCGTAAAATGAGAACATGTTTAGTAGAACATCAGTTGATGCAAGATTTAATGGGAATCGAGTGCTTTCCAGTGATCTAGAATGAATTATTAGATATTTTCGCGATCGACTGTAAACGAACATGACAATGGAAACTATTATTGTCCATATTATTATAAATTTTGCTAACGTATTATTTGGCATCAAGTGCCGTGTAGGTAAAGACACGTGAGAACAGTTTTCCCAATCGTGATATATATGTATCGATCAAATAAGGGGTTTTCGCAACAGAATGAATATCTGCCGTTAGACCATCACCCAAGTTTCCGAGTTTTCAGGTATTCAGCCCTAATAGGACTTGTAATTATGACATAGTTATAAGTGAACCGTCATAAAATTAATCATAGCCGAAATAAAACAAGACTTGGCCTGTCACGTGCCAGGTAAAAATGGACTCGTCCAGAATTGGGTTACATATTCACGTCTCTCTCGTCATCTTTCGATCCTATATCCCTTAAGTTCGGTCCTACGAACGTTTGATACTTGATCGCACGCATTATTTTTGTGCTTCAACAATTCTTACTGTGCGCATGAGTCTACCGTAAAGAGAACGGACGCTGAGGTTACACGACAGTCTGCTCTGGATCTGTTGACGAAGTCGGACTACGTTACATGACGAGCATACGAAATCGACTGTGTCTGCTCGAAATCTCAGGTAAATGAACATTTTTAACAATAATCATCGATAACGATGGATATCTCATCGCCACGATATTGAGTCGCGTAATAGATGTAAATTATATGCCTATATTACACGTAATTTAGGAGTCCCAAGTTTCGTACAGAGACGACGTATACGTAGACATGTGTGCGTTGGGTTATGTCACGTATAACGGATTTTCAATACATAGATCGTATTATATGGGAATCTTCCCGTTGGGCGAAACTAGATATAGGCGTGTACAAGTAATACGTAACCGAAATCGAGATGGGACGTAAAATTCGACGAGAATTGCCTTATCTCCAAACTTGGACTCGTCCAGGGTTCTCGACTATTCTCGACTATTCTCAAGTCTACACCGTCCAATCGCGTAATAGTACGCAGTGACGGAATGGTAATCGCAAAAACCTATTACTTAATTATATTTGACAAAAAATTTTTAGATAAAATATTTTTTTTGCAAAGTATAGCAAAATGTATTGTCGAACGTTTATCAATTACGAAACGTAAAACAATATATCGTGGAAAATTTGAGAACATTAAAATTCACATAGTTTGCCCAGATTTATAAGATATATAAGGTCTGTGTTCACGAGTCCTCAGTCCGATCAATATCCTTAGTTTTGTTCCCAATAATATCGAAGTATAGTACAACAGCGAACAATCGGAAGTATTATATTTTGATATTTTCAGTAATTTTTCAAAATAATTCTATAATTGTATCAAAATAATCCTATATAATTGAACATAAGAATTTATACGTATAATTTAACGGATTAATCTAATTTGAACGTTAAAGTAAATTGATAAACAAATTTTAATTTACCATTATGTTAAATAAATTAAATGGAAAGTCAATAACATTTGATTAAGGAACATTCCTTTAATAACGCCAGTCGGATTGAATTCTCAGCTGCTCTTGGAAACCTTAGTAAGTACTAGGATATGCTTAGTATATACTGGGATAATTATATAAATTCTAATTATATAAACAAATAAAGAGATTTATGAGATCGGATCATATTTTTGTTGACCCTCATTGACTTTCATTGCGATATCTCTTTTTTACGAGAGATATCGATATTTGGAAACTGACGATTTAATTCGTACGTTAAATACTTTGACTAGTCGTACAATTCTAATTTTAATAACAAACAACGTTCATTCTGATCGTTCCTAATAGAAATTTCTTCGGAAATTTCCGTTGAACTTACATCTTGCAAAGTTTATATACCAATTTGATACTTGACTTTTGGGAATTGGGTTAATGCGTGTTTCGATCGAGATGTAAGATTATCGTGTTTTTAGGAGAAAACCCTTTTCCCTTCTGCTGTTCCCAATTAAAGATAGAATTAGACGATGCTCGATTTCTTGAATGATAAGTATGCATGCAATCATGCCTGCTCTGATGTATGCTAGAATTAGAATTCGTTCATACATCAAGCGCTACATGCTGATCAATGCTTGATATATATTATAGATTCCTAAGTCTGTATATTTTGTTTATTACGTAATATTACGCAATATGATGCAATACCCATTGATATCGTGATATGATTGAATTGGAAGAATTTTCAGAGAATATCGATTCGTTTGTTTGAGATTAGTCTTTATAACTGATGATTACTGATGGAACACGCCAAGTAACGATTGTTTTTATTAATATTGTTAATACGTATCGCTAAATTCGTTTGTTTTAGTTATACTCTTAGTTACACCTCTCGCCTGTATCTTCTCCTACTCTCTAAAGTTTGATTTTATAATTAATATTGTGTAGGCATAAAATACGAACGAAAGTTCACCGAAGTAAACAGTCCCAGTTGGTTCCCATCAGTACCCATCGGACTAGTGCCACCTATCCAGCACTGGGATCAGTCCGAATCATTTCGATAGTGGTCGAGCTGGCTGGGTCGGGTTGAGAAGGCTCAGCACAAACACGTCCCTTCTATCGAATAAGGATAGGCGAACTGAGAAGACACGAGGAAAGGAGTCGACAATAAAGGGTCGTAACGCATCGAAAAGAGAGGGACTATCGTCGTAGCGATCATGTGGAATGGCGCCGAGAAAGAGACATGCAGTGATGCGATAGCGGTAGAATCTAAGAAAGATGCCGAGATTGCCGAGAATCGCTCAGCCAGTGACCAACAGTTCGCGAGCAACAACACCAACGTTCCCGTTTCGGAAGGGATTCAAGTACGATCTGTTTTCCCGCAGATTGCATCGTTCGCATCCTGTCCTAGGATGGCTGACGATACCGTGACCATCCCCGGGGACACGAATGAAACAACAATATTGATACCGCCTCCAAATGTCGCCGAATTCCAGATTGAATGCAAGACGGAACCGGGCACTGAATTGGGCAACTCGATCGACGACCCATTGGTATTTGTAAGTGTGGGAATATATGAGTTTGCTCCGTCAATCGTGTCACTTATGTATATATAATGTCGAAATGCTCATTATTTAAATTTTAGAAAGATTCGTTTTCTGCCCCTTTGAAAAAGATATTGAAAAATGCTATTGTTTCGTTAACAATTATTTTACCGCGCTTTTCATGTTTGTGTTGGTTAGGATTGCCAATGACTCGATTGCCAATGTTTTGTATTATTATATTTTGATTTTGTTGCTTATTGTTACTTATTGTTTATAATCTGTCGTTATTTACGAGAATAATCTAATCTGTTGCAACAATCATTAGCTTTTTGCTGGAAAAACTTCGATCACTGATTTTTGGTTATGTCTCTGAAGCTTACAATGTTACATGATTATATGAAATTACTAATTTTTGTTTTACTTTAATTAGTATTTTACACTAAGATGTAAAATACAAAGAAAGATAAACAAAATATATCATGTATAATTGAAAATTATATATTTTCTATTACAGGATGAATCCTCAATACACATTCCGGTATTCGCACCTACGATAAAGGCTCCAGTTGTTTTATTGGAGAGATGTGATAAAATTTGGGAAACATTACAATTAATAAAGACTGTACAGGTTGAGAAGCCAACAGTGCTAACTGATGATGATTGTGATAAAAATGAAGAGGAAAAAAATAAGGAGAAAGTGCAGCATTTGGATGAGGTTGAACAATCTGAATCACATGTCAAAAATCAACCTAAATTAAGAAGTGATAATACAATGCCACCTTTTAAAGTTTCTGTCGTAAGAACGAAGAAATTATATCCTTGCACTATCTGTGGTATCCAATACTTGGAAAGACGATCCTTAAGAAAGCATTCGGAAAAAGTACATGGAATTGTCATTCCCTTACTTATTCAACGTAAACGTTTGAAACGTAAAACTTTAAACAAAAAGAATTTCGATGGACCCAGTCAAGTTTCTTCTATTAGCAAAGAAAATAACAATTCTGAAAAGGTTTATGATAATAAAAATTCATGTGAAAAGATCACTGCAAAGACAAAACTTACCAACATTGAAACTACTACTGCTTCACCACCTGTTCTATCGGAACGGTTTGTCAAGTGTACATTATGTCAGCAAAAAGTATTATCTTTAAGGAAACATTTAACTAATTATCATAAAATTGGAGGTTCTACAAGTGTAATGGAACAGCTAGAATCATCATTATTGAGTGAGCCTAAAACATCACCTGGAGATAAACGAATTACATTAAAAAATGAACCTCAAGATGGATTTCGCTTAATGGACAATGAAAATGATACTCATAGAACATCCAAAGTCCAAGGAAAAAGAAAATATAAATTGTCTTATCCTAGAAAGAAACGCAAGTTGAATAATGAACGTTATGCATTTGTTCAGAATCCGCCCACTATTGCAAAGGAAGAAATTTTAAATGCTTATACATATAAATGTGACATTTGCTTGGGATTTTATAAAACTGCCCATGGTTTGTACAAACATAAACGCATTCACAAATTACGTGGAGAAACTAAACAAAATTTTCATAAATTCACATGTAGATACTTTAATTCACCATTTAATAAGAACTACAAATCTTCCACAAAGTATGCTAATACTGCAAACAATGCTAACAATAGAATAGATGAAAAGGCTACATTGCAATTAAATAATTCCAAGCGTAATCAAAATAGTTCAATTTCTAATCGAGCTATCCGATACAATGAAAGAATTAACAAAAATAATGAAACTACTTGTATATGTGGAAGATCATTTCGAAATCCTCATACCTTGTTCCTTCATAAAAAGAATTGTGATTTATGTCAAAATGAGGATATAGTAAAGAGCAGTAGGGTCAGTAGTGATAGAGACTCTGGTATTGGCATTAACATAACAATCAAGAAACGAAATGATTCATATGAGATAGTTGGTAAAGATGACGAAGATAAACTCCAAAATTCTAAAACACGTCTCAAAGAAGATACTTCATCTATGTCTCGCACATCTAATTATACCAAAGATTTCACTAAAGCGTCCACTAAACAACAAGTATCAGATACATCTGATTCATCTAAATACAGTAAAGATCATAGTATTTTGAAGTTAGAAGATACAGATGAAGATGTAATCATTGATATTGAAGACGATGTACAAATTGCTCTTGATGAAAATAATACAACAAAACAGATGATTGCACAAGAAAACGGCAAGCAGAATTCAAAGTTGGAAAGTAATACAAAAGATGGAAAAATTGAAAAAATTTTCAATAAAGTCAATACATTAAAGCAAATATGTCAAAAGGTTCTCGACATTCGTAAATTCGGAAATATAGAAAATAAGAATAAAGAATATAACCAAATTAAAAAACCGTGCAAGGAAAATAATAAAGTTAAAAATCAAGAAATACATCAAAACAAACGGGAATTACGGTCTACAAATAAACGATATCTTTATTCCAAAATGAAGTCGGAGTATTCCCATAATGAAACAAAGGTTCGTACGATGCAATTTAAACCAATGATATGTGGATATTGTAAGGAACAATTTAATAATATTAAGTTATATGATAATCATCAATGTACTGTTACAAAAGGCAGATCATTTGATGAATTTTCGCTACAGTTGCGATGTTTTTTTTGTAAAGAAATGCTAAATAGTTACAACGAATTTGATAACCATATGAGATTCAAACATTTTGATCATGGCTATCATTGCTTCCAATGTCCCGAACGATTCACGAGTGATAAAGGACGATTATCCCATTTTCATTTAGACCATAACGATTTGATTTGTAGATTTTGTAATAAAAAAATTACTATTTCCTTAAAGACTCCACATGAAGGTTATCATTTAGGTTTTGGTTATCCTTGCCATAAATGTAAAAAGGCTTATACAAATAATAGGAATCTTTCTTATCATAAATACACGATACATTTTAATGGAGCTGATAACTTGGTAACTTGTACTATATGCTTGAAATCTGTGAAACTCAAAACTTTCCGTGGTCATATGAAATGTCATAAACACAATGCTTGTTATTTTTGTGGCAAAGTATTTTCTGATAGAGTAGGTTTAGAATACCATACCATGATGAATCATGGTACAAATTCCAAGTTAAAATGTAATATCTGTGGTACACGATTTTATACTAAGAAACAGCTTGAAAGACACGAGAAGATTGATGGATGCAATAAAGAGGCATGCAACAGAGAATGAAAAATTAAACTATAACAGAATATTGAGAATATTTTTTTGTTAAAAAAAAATATATATATATATATATATATATGGAGAAAAACGAATCAACAAGGAAAGACTTCTCTCGTGAAATTAGAATAAAATTAGAATCCTCGAAAACTTGTATTTCTCAACTATAACTTTATAGAAACAAAATATGATAGCATAATTTCAAAACAACGTTATGTCGAATTTTGCGAGCTTGCTTCGTACCTCGAACACGAGTTCTATTTGCGAGTCTCTAGGACGCGACATCCGCCGAAGTATCACTGCTTTCGCGCGACTACCAGATCTACCAGGTCATATAGATGCGCATTTAAAGGATTGATTTTGATTTTATCCTAATGAATTTTTTCCTAATTATGTATAGTTTGTATATGTGTAAAATTACGCTATCATACATCGTTCAGAAGTTATAGCAAAAAAAAAGAATGATAATTGATTTTATCCCATAAACATAGTGGTTACTAATTTTTAAAAAATACGTATCAAATATGTTCATCCCTTCTGTAAACCCACCAAGTTTCATTAAAAATCGAAGAAGGGGTCTTGTAAGATGAAAACTGCTATCACAATTGAAACTTGTGTTGAATTATTTTCAAGCTAATTACGATATGCAGGAGATGTGTTTCGCGTTAGTAACTGTTATTCTCAATATGTGTACACACAAATTAAATTTCATAATTTTGTATACAAGTTTTATAGCGAATTCAGTTGGACGCTCTAGTGCACATATTAAAACTATTATACACTAATTTAAAAGTGTAAAAATAAAATATAAATATATTGAATTTCATGATTTAATCCATTATTATACTTATATATATATATATATATATATATATATATATATATATATATAT
>NW_012130068.1:737018-739294 GCF_000143395.1 Atta cephalotes | reverse complement strand
ATATATATATATATTAAACACATTTTTTTACATTAGTTTGTATACGAGCTTGTATACAGTTTTAATGTTCACAACAGTGTGCACTGAGTGCATTTAATTGAATTCACTACTCTACATTTATACATATAGCTGACACATGTAAAGTAGCAAAGATCCATGTATTACATTATTACATCTAAAGCATGAATGACATTTTTTAAAATGCATGTATTTCATTATCTGTTAATTATACAATTCGCTGAACAATTATATTACATTTCTGTATAATACTGATATCTTATAAATTAATATCTTATAAATTGCAAATTAAATTTTGCGTACGCATTTTGTTTTCATAAACAAATTTATAGCACACATTTCATATTTTTACAGAAACTAGTAACTTAAATTTTGTGAGACATGAAGATTACATAACTATATTTGCATATTAACTAAATTATAATTTATTTGTAATTGTCAATATCTTAAATATGTAATTATATGCATAGTAAGAGTGCGAAACTTTAGAGCTCCCATAATATGAGTTTGGTGGAAGCGAATAAAAAATAACGGATAACAAATATTGCTTTTTTTCTTACATGTATAGGAAGAGTAAGAAACAATTGTTCATTGTTCAGTTAAAAATTAAAAAAGTTAAATACAAATATAAATGCATTGAAGATTTCGTGATTTAATTTATTATTATACTTGCATTAAACACATATTTTTTACGTTAGTTTATATACAACGGCTTTAATGTTCACAACAGTATGCACTGAATACATTTAAAGTTAAAGTAATAAAATTGACAAGATGTTACCTTTTTGTAATAATTTATTTAAGAATGGATATACAGGGTGTTCCAAAACTAACGATAAATAAATTTGTTTCAATAAGTAATAACTAAATGTAAATTTACTAAATATGAGCATGTATTTATTTGGTACAAGAACCATTAATTTCATTATAAATATCACATTTTGTTTATTGAGTAAATATTTACTGTAAATAAATATTATTAAAATTTAGTAAATTTTTTTTCAGTACAGCCTTGTTATTATAATTTTTACATTCTTCTCATGAATACTATCATAGCCTCGGCATTTTTGTATTAATCTTAAGTGAAATAAGATCTTATTTATAAGATGAAAATTAAACTCATCTGTTTATAGCTATCTGTTTCTTTCTTCACTCTCTTCATTCTCGTTTTCTGACAATTTATGAAGCTGTGATGTATATCGAATCATCGGATCATAACGGACGATAAATCAAGAGGCTGCGTTTTCATTGCGAGTATTGAAAATCTGTAAGTTCATACACATTGTACATACTACAGATTTTTAGTACTCGCAATGAATAACGCAGCTTAAAAGTTGAGCCGCTTTCGCCAAACTCTTAATACAGGATCTGTACAAGACCACTTCTGTAAATGTATTATTAAAAGGTAACAACGATAGTAAATAATATATTTGTAATACTTGTGACATACGAAACATTTATATTAAATTAGAAATGATAGAAATTTATCGACTTATCGATTTATGTTTAATGTCATTATTTCTCGCAGAGAAATGTTTTGAAAATACCATATCTTTACACACCATTTATTTTTAACATTAAAACAAAAAGATATATTAAGCCAAAGGAATATAATCTTTGTGTACGTAAAATACTACATAAGTTCTGTAATTGAACTGTACATTGCGTCGTTCGTGATATAGATGTTATAATTTTATAACATTTATTAAATCATACTTATTGAAATAGTATATTATGTAATATAAGGTATAGTTATATATTTTATTAATTAACTGACGTCAACTTCACATTAGTGTGAATGTATGTTATATAATAGTATAAGTATTACTTGGAAAATTATATTACATCTGCAATTGTCAGCGATAATAAAATTTGTTTGCAAATTTGTATATATTGCATTTATTTTTAAATAGAATACGAGTTGTGGAAAAGTAAATTTAATAAACAATTTCGTACTTTTATTTTTATCTCAAAGTTAGAAATAATTTTGTCATTTTATTAAAATATTTAAAAAATTATACATTTGTTTAATTTGTTGCAAAATTGTTACAAAAAATGTATGTCCCTCTCTCGTCCCTTTTACATACCTAATTTATATTTCTGAAAATTAAAATTTTTATTTTAAAATTAATGTGAGATTGAATTATAAATATTCTTAATTATAAATATTCTTAAAACGAAAAATGACTAAATCTTTTTTATCTTATAGAGATTAGTGAAATATATACAATATTCTCGTCCCTTTCTCTCTCTCTCTC
>NW_012130068.1:723649-736167 GCF_000143395.1 Atta cephalotes | reverse complement strand
GTAGTACGTACTATATATATACTATCTCTCTCTCTCTCTCTCTCTCTCTCTCTCTCTCTCTTCTCTACTATATATATATATATATATATATATATATATATATATATATATATATATATATATCGTTAATTAATAAGAGTTTCCGGTTTCCGGTGTTTTGGAAAAAAAAAAGAAAAACTAAGAAGTGTGTTGCGCTGCATTACCGGCAGGTGGTGCGACAATCGTGCAGCGTCGCCATCGATGACAGCGACGGCGATCAAAGCCGTGCGGAGTATCTGGGAGAGCAGTCGCGTTACGCTTTCCTCGTCGCGCGAATTCTCGGAGTCGGGAGTCACACGTATTACATTATACGTATATACGTGTGCGCGCGCGGTTCACGGCAGCCGGGTCGATGTGAAGAGGAGAAGCGAAAACGCGAAGTGGCGCAAGAGCGAAAGATGACAGCTCAGCGTGTGATTTGACAAGTGGAGAAGTTAGCGTCCGATGGGAAAAGTGCCCTGTTGAATACCGCGGTGGTTGACGGACTAGTGGACTTTAAGGTATCCGCCGCGCGCGCAATTCTGCGTGTAAACTCCTTCGGTTAGTGCTCTCTCTTTCTCCTTTTCATCTATCTATCTCTCTCTCTCTCTCTCTCTCTTTCTTTTGTCTGCTGTTCCCCTTTTACTTCCCATTCGCGCGTTAGGGTAGCGTTCGAATGTAATCGCTCGATAATCGTGCGGATTCGAGGCGCCGCGCGTCATCGAACCACGGTAAACTCGGCCGAAGTGCGGGAAAAAGGGTTCAAGAAATCGATCGCACGCGAAATGTACCGCGCCAAGGAACCAGATCCGTACGACGTTAATATATTATATACATACATATACCTATACATTCACACACACATATATATATATATATATATATATATATGTGTGTGTGTATTGCACTTGGGATGTATATACGTATTCAAAAATACATGTATATGTATATATGCGCGTATAGAAGTGTGTGCGTATAGAAACCAGCCAGTGGAATCCCGGTTTAGTAATTGCGGGATGTAGCATGTCGTTTTGCGCGTTCTCGAGGTTTTCCTGTTTCCCATCGGCGACCAATCGCACCTCGCGCAATCCGGTTCGTTCCGATCGCCGATGACTCGTAGCATCCATAAATGTTTGCTGTTAAAGAATTTGTTCCACGGTATCAATTACAGAGTGATGTGTTTACTACGACAAGTATCAATTTTCTGCCAATGCGAAACTTCCAACTGTAATTACAAACGTGATAATCGTTTTTTCTCCTGTTACTCTCTTTCGATTACTTTAATCTTCTATCCGTCGAATCGTTTAACATTTTCTACGTTGCTATGAAATTATCAAATTACAAAAGATGTTCCGAATTAAAATAATTTTTAAGTACTAATTTAAAAGTCATCATCAGTTCTCCAAAAATTTACCTGTGACTTATGTTACATATATTATCGTCATATGTGTTAAGTCTTTATTTTTACAATGCAATATTCTTGAATAAAGACCTTAATATTTTAAAGACCTCGATATTAACTATAAATAATAATTAAAATATATATTAATATTTATGATTAAACATTTCTAATCTCCCTTCTCCTCTTTCTCTCTCTTTCTCTTTTTAAATCTTTCTTTCATTCTTAAACTGTTTGAAAATAAATTTAAACGCAGAACAAAACGCGAATATAAAAATAATCAAGTCACGTTCTGAAACATATACGCGATTATTTAGAATGGAACATATCAAATGCGCATCGGAAATGAACGGTGCAGCGGGATTAAAGCAGCGCCCAGGCGAGAAAAAAGAAAAGAAAAGAAAAACGTGCGCTACTTTGAATTTCGGAAAATCTACGTCTCGAGACTTAAGTCCTCGAGTGAAGAAACGTAAACGTCGCGAGCCGGAACGCTGTGCGACAGGCACTTTTATCGCTAAGACTCGGAGAGGCGCGCAGTGCTCGAACGGACACGCTCGAATCGATTTTCCCGGTGGTGTACCACCGTCGCTTCGATGGTCGACCGTGCGGGCTTACCGCTCGCGTCGCGTTTCCTCGCCTCCGAGGGTTCCCGACTTCTCGCGACTCGCGACTCCTCGTCGATTACGTCGTTCCGTTTACCGTTATTTCGCCCCGATAGATATCGTCGCGATTACGCGATGACGCCTTAGAGCCTTGTTCGTTCTTTGACCCTTGAACAGAGAGTTCGCGATCCTGACACTAAAACTTGTCTTGCGTTCCCACCCAAAAGTTCTGGTCTCTCCGCTTTTACGATTGTTACGTTAGATGATTCGATCTCGCGATTTATTCGCGAGAAAAGTAGAATCGTGACGTACAGTGCTCTGAATGAATTAGGAGCATCTCAGACAATCAATGTGATCGAGATGTCTCTGAAAGACGCTTTATATCTTTGAGATGTAATTCTGGTTCTTTATATTGTTTAGTGATGTTAGCGGTAAGATTGCACTTCGGGCGATGCTCGCTCGCTTCTTTCTCCTTGACGAATAGTTAACGGGAGGATGGTCACAATGTGCCTGTGAACCGTTTCGTCATGTACGGTTATATACCACCCGTATCGCTTCGTGAAGACTAAAAATAGCGTTCCTCGAAGAACAACCAAAGTAATTCGGTCGATGGGACTATATTACACCATCTGCTCGATATTTTATCTCCCATCATGGGAATTAATTTTTACTATTGAGAGGCATTCAAAAGAGGCGATCGAATTCATAATTTCAGGTTCGCTTTAAACATAAGATCGTGTTTAAGTGAGCCCTTGAAGCTATAACGCGATTCATTTTAAACGTCGTCAATTCGAGCTTCTCGTGTATACCACGCTAATAAAAGCCAAGTTTCATCTATTAATAGTCTAGATTCCGTGTCTCTTCCGTGACGGGAAAGAAAAACTCCGCGTTAAGAAGCTAAAATAAATAACACGTTATCGGTTAAGCGTTTTATTCATGGTTGTACTTTGATACATCCTATTTTGATCGATTCTCGATCGGTCGCACAGATATCGGGATTCCCAGGCGTGGACCGAAGTTGAGAATTAACGAGCGGAAGTATAAGCGGAACGAGGGCGGCGAGAACGACGGCGGTGGCGGTGGCGGCGGCGGAGGTGGTGAGGGTGTGAGACAACGAGAGGGTGAATCGACGGTACGGCCGAAGAATGACGGGCGAGGACGGAAAGCGCGGTGGCGGCGCCGACGACGTTACCACTGGAGCAAATATGAACACGAATGTCACCGATAACGTCAATAATGTTAACGCCAATGTTAACGCCAACATAAACGTCAGCCAACAGAATGGAGGACCGGAAAAGGCTCCTGTAGTCGGCGGTACCAACGTGGAGACGCTGCCACGCGCCGGCAAACAGGTAAGATTGATGAAACTTTTTCTTTACTGAGCGGTGTGGATCTGGAACGTTGAAAAACTAATGTCAAAAGTGTATGATGTGATTTGAAATTTGAACCTGTTTGATTTGATGTAATTCTTTTTTAATTTTATCTTCTTTACGATGTAAAGAAAGGAAGTTGAATTGGGACATTTAAATGACGATGCAATTGTTAATTTATTCGAGTTTCTCATTACGTTTCTTTTTTCATGACTGATTATCAATTATAATTTGTTTTATTTGAATGTAGGTAATGAACGGAAAAAAGATGATCTAAAGGAAAATCTTTAATAAAAAAAGAAAGTTTACTACTTTGAAATTTCCCATTATAAAATTTAAAAATTGTTGCTTAAAGTTATAAAGTAAAAATTGGAAAGCTATTTATCATTCTCAATGCTTCAATTCGATATCTGAGAATACGTTACCGGATACTTGTCTAGCAATTTCATTGATTTGTATGTTACAAAAGACAGCTTTGCAATGCATTCTAACGTACATATTGAAAACATTAGAAAGTTTCGATCGCGCAAAATCAGAGTTGATATTTAATATAATAGAAATATTTCTATCCACGTATATGATGGTATTGTAATCGAAGTCGCATAATTATATATGGGAATACCTATACAATTATGTTTTAAAAATTTGCTGTGTCACGTACGCAATACTCAAAATTATCAACGTACTGCATGGTGTGCGCATTAGTTTGTTACATAGAACATATGTATTTTTGGCCACGAGACGAGGGAAGTGGATGGCATTATCACAAATAATAGGCTTCGTATATACATACCATCTAATAGCATATACGGGCTCACATTCAACCGTTGTTTCGCCGCATGTCAGCACAATTTCGATTGCGTGTGTAAAGTGCGAGAGGAGGGTTCAGTACAACTGTACTCTCTCATTTGACACTCTTCTCACGCGCCACGTTATTTTCTTTAGTAAAAAACTGTCTGCATGAACAAATTTTTATTTCTTTTCTTTTGCTCGTAATATTACTTTTTTTTCAGAAATCCGAATCGCTTGCAAATGTGTCTGGTCGAGTGTCTGATCGCCTAATCACTTCGCGATAAACAAATTAATGCTAAAAAATCTACAATTTTAAATATATTTATTATATTTATATATATTATATTTAAATATATTTTTGCCGAATATTTTGTAACTTAAACTGAATAGGACGATGTCATTCATTAAGATTCCCATTTGTAGAACGTACAACATTTATAAAATTCTGTTTGGTGAATATTTGAGAAATCGCGTCAACAGTACGACTGCCTTTGTCACAGATCGTTATACGTCAACCGCGTTAACATGCAAAGCGACCATTAAGATGATATTGCGGCTCAAAGGTCATGGTTACTCCAGCATGGCTGCTACAAAGGTAGTGCTAGTAGGTAGAGGAACGCACGTGTTCACGATACTGAAGATCCTGAACGTTACTCTCCAAAATAGATCAAAAAAATTCCACGTCGAGTGGAGGCGCGCACGATTTTACGGGATAGAAAGGTTGTCAGATAGAAAACTTCTTCATTAGTCGTAGCCTCTTCCGTACCATTCTTGTTTATTATTACGTCGTTAAGTACAAAAATAAAGTATAAAAGTACAAAAGTATTAGATACCTTCATAGTTGAAAAAACAAAGATAATAAAGTGTAAGTACTTGGTTTCGACCTAAGTGAGAAAATTGACAGCAAGTTAATAAGACGATAGAATTTGGACAAAGTAAACTTTTTGCTTATTACTAGAAGCATAAGAAACCGATTGTGACATAGATCGGAATAGACTTAGGCGAGTTAGTCAACGATTTTATTTTCCGTGTCTTTGCTAATTTCTTATCTTATCCTCAAGTAAAAAATTACTTTTATTCATTTCTCTCTCTCCTTCAAAAAAAAATCTATCTCATCTCTACATTTGTGAATATCTATGTCGTTTACTAGTGTTTAAGTATCTTTTGCCTGTATTTAGATTTACATTTTACTTAGATATTAAAAATAAATATTCTGCATTGTTTTTATATCTATCAGTATAATCTCATTGGTACAATTTCGAGAAATTTTTTATATTCAAGATAACGATTTTATACTACGCGTGTTTGAACGTAGCGTGCATAAGTCAAACTCTGTAATAACGATGAATGTACATAATCGCATATTTTATCATTGTAAATCGGTGGAATTAGTAAAAGGATAAAAAAAGGAATCCGTCATATTTTCAAACATATCGCTTTGCTGTGATAGAAAATCAAGTCGAGACTCTTATGTTAATTAGTGAATACTTCTCTGCTGAAATAGTCGTTGCTTTATTTTCTAAAAATGTGTCGCTTGTGATGTATCCATTGCGGCGTAACTCGGTGACGAGTTATATCATTCCCCTTAATGTTGTGATGTCATATGCTATGAATGCTGCTGACTCTTCGGTTTAACAAACGTATCATTTCTTGCTTTTTCGAATCTCAGAATTCTCAGAAATCAACGTTATACATGGAAGATTGATTTAAAACAGTATATATAATCAGCAACTAGAAAGGTATAATGATGTAAGACAAGACAAGAAATATTTTCTTATAAAAATAATAAATTCTTTATTAATAATTTTTTCTAATAAAAATCCTGTAATAATTATTATAAAGTATAATGATAATATTGTATTAATGAAATAAATTAGAATTGCTTAAGATTCATAGCAAAATTTTTTATGTATGTACTTATCGCTATATGATTAATATGCAATATTGAGATGCAACTTTTTGAACGATAAATAAATATAACCGATAGACCATATGCAGTTTATCAGAGATTAAGATTCCAGTCTTCAACGCAGTTCGTACCTTTTACACGAGGATTCCATTGATTTGCATTACGATCTGCTGTCCGAGATCCAACATTTAGCCATTCTCTATGTATAATATCTTCTGGACTCTGGGATTACGTCATAATTTTATTGTAGACCTTCACCAACGAACCTTGAACAATGTCTCGAGGCCAGTTAGTTAACCGATTTCGAAGAGAGACCCGAGAACGCGTATATTTTTCTCCGTTATAAATAAAAATAAATTCCGTCAAATTAGGTTCACAGTTGAGTCATGTTAGATAGCAAATTGATTAATTGACCGAGGCGCAACGACTGGTACAGCTACAAGATTGGTGGTTGCGACATTGCGTGTCTTCTTGCCCATGCAAATCAAGGCTGCCGGTTTATCGTGAATATCTCGTTCGTGAAGCGATCATACAAATAATTTCAAAAAATTCGCGAACCTAAAAATTTGTCAAATTTGCATGTTACAAGGAAGAAAAAAGCTTCTTTGTAAACTATATTTTATATATCAAGATACGCTCTTCTGTATAGCTGTTCCATTTTTTTATCTTTAAATTTAGGTCTAAGATTCTCGCGCGCCAGAATCCGTCATTAAAATTGAAAAAATCGCGGAACATTCACTGCGGGGGAACTTCCAATCGAATTATAATATAAAACGGCATTGTCGGTTTGCTGGTTGAATTTGAAACTGTATCTGTCCTTCATGACGTCCGCGTGCGCAGACAAAAAGACATGAAGGTGGTGCTGCAGCGATCACAAATCTGGGTCAGTCGCGACGCATTACGGAGGGTTTTAGACTATACATCCGTCCAATTTCTTGTATTCAATGGCGATCAAGCTGTCGTTTCCGTGATGCGCTTTTAGGGGGCTACGTTGCCAATCAGCTTGACGTGCGAGTTACATTTGATTATCTGTAATAAGACGTTATGTGCAATAACATCACGCTGTGATGGAGGCACGTGCGTTTCTTACGATGATGTGTCATCTCTTCTGTGAAATATCGGCACAAGTGCTCTAAGTATTCGAGTAAATTACTAAAGCAACTACATAATCATACAACTGATTTGACATAAATGTTGTAAGATGAAACAGATGAATATTCATCTTGGAACGAGTTTTATAAAAATACAGAATATGTTCTCAACAAGATGACATATAAAATTATAACGAAAGTATGGTTCAATGAAAAATTAGAGAACATATAATTGAACTCAAAATTAAAGAGTACATCAAAACTCTAGAGTAATCATATATTTTGAGGAAACATGTGCTAAAATTGGTATTTCCAAATCGGTCATAAAAACCGGCAATTTGTACAGTGATAAAATCAGAATTTCGCACTTTAATAAGGACATTGCAATATTAAAACGATATTTGTGTTATTCGCGATACATTGGCTAAATAATTCAAACGATACCGAAGTGCGCGGCAACCGTAACAACCTTTAATAATCTCCCATGTATTGATCAGCAAGTCCATTGCACCGTGCCATTTTTACGGTTGAAAATGTATGTATGCGTTCATATGCGGAACACGTTATTTTCCATTCGTCGATTCCTCGCCGGATGAGACGCGTTGCGAAACCGCAGGCGGTCTACACACACACACATATATATATATATATATATATATATATATATATACACATACTGTGTACGTGTTGTGTCCCTTCCGTAACTGCAAAGGTAGACTGAAAATAAACGTTTTCGCGCTGGTAATGCTGCCGCATTGAAGCAAGAATGCGAAGCGGCTTCACGCTTTATGCTAGATGGTTCACAATGCGCGCATCGCCGTGAAATTTTACTTTGATACGTTTTTTTAGCTCGAAATCGCTGCAAGTCATC
Organism: Atta cephalotes; assembly: GCF_000143395.1. Taxonomy (NCBI): domain Eukaryota; kingdom Metazoa; phylum Arthropoda; class Insecta; order Hymenoptera; family Formicidae; genus Atta; species Atta cephalotes. Next base: position 728,115 of record NW_012130068.1, on the reverse strand, counting down.
GAGTCATCAAATTTATTTATTGACGCACGCGGGTCTGAAAACGATTTCTTATGATAGGACAGCTGAAATTGCTTGTAATGCGGTTTTTAGAAATATAAAGATTAAAAAGATTCGTATATATTATATTCTAGAAAACAATGTCTATATTATTATATCTAGAAAAAAATTAGCGCTCAAGTTATTTTTCTATAATTCAAATATATGAAAATAATGTGAGAATTAATAAGGAAATATTTTTGATTAAAGAAGATATTATGATATATGTTTGGTTCTTTATTTTTGAAGCTATGATTTAGTAAAAATAAGTTTACTTAAAGCTCGTAAAAAAAATGTATTGAATTAATTGCCACTTTATCCTGCAGCGAGTATTCGTTTTAAGTTGACAAGGGCTTCCGTAAAAATTTGGCATCCTGCCCTTGACAAGTACTTAAACATTAAATGCAACGTCGGAAGTGGCCGTGATTGACCCACTTTAATAATGCCTCGTAAAATGCTATTGTCGTTAACAGCGAAGGTGGACAGAATTATTCGTTATTAACATTAGCAGCGATGTGGCAGAGAGGGAGATCTTTTTTACTCTATGGATTCTATTTAATTATTAAATCGTGTTGATTTTTAAAAAGCAGATAACTCTTAACTCTTTAAGTGCTTTTCATTTACATCAATTTTTCCGATACTAATCAAAATGAATATTTGATGATTTTATTGTGGAAAGTATAGGAAGATCGTAAATCAGAATCTTTAAGATTTAAAAACATACGCGACACACATGGCTAGCATATAGTTAAGACATGTCATAAAAATATAAAAGATATAATGTAATCGGTTATGTGCAGAATTAGATTTTTCATTAGCAACAGAATAAATATAATACTAGAATTTTGTAAATTTTGTTAAAAGAAAAGTTAAGAAGAAAATGCAATAGAATCTTTTTATATTTTTTTCTTAAGAGATTCCAAGAATTCCAAGAAGGTAAATTTAGGTTGTAAGCTTTGTTGTAAGATTCTCATCTTTTTATTAGATACTCTTACCTAATACATGTATACATTCGCTTTTTATCGATGCATTTGAGCACTACTTTGCTTAATCGTGTCTTCATTGAATTAGAGATCCCAGAAGAACAGACTTCAAAGTATTCCCTGAAGCAACTGACGAAGCGCGATAATTCGGAATGCGCTTTTCGGCTACTATACACTTCTTTAAACACACACGCGATAAGTAGCGAGCTGTGTAAACTTGAAGGGCTGTAACCCTTCTCGCATCGCCGATACTTCCTCCCTCATCACTTTCTCTGTACTTTCGCTAGGGAAACCGACGTGTTTCACCACGCTCTCATGATCGAAAAGGGTTCGCGCCAGCCGAACGTTCTTTAATTTGTCTGATGAGAGGAAGGACGTTAGCGGTTTAAACTAACAATTTTAGTATCCTTTTTCTCTCTTCTCTTGCTATTGCCTTCATGCAGAAAGCGGCTACTCGATAATTAATGCTGATAATAAGTGCTTCGAACAACCTCGAGGATGAGTGAGCGAAAATTAATTTAATGCAACTTGCCACTCTCGGAAATTAGAATATCAACTCGTTTTCTTTTTACGATTATATACACTAGTTTTATACAACCATTAATGATACGCAAAATAATTTTTGCACGTAAAATGTTGAAAAATGCAAGTTTATATGTGAGAAAGAAATATGAATCAATTATTCTCAAGAAATTATATTATTTTTTATCATTTTCCCTTTTATTTTTTATTTTGCGATTTTATTTGTATCAATTTTATTTTTTGATTAATCAAATTTGAGTTTGAATATTATCAAGATATCATGCCTTTTGGAAAATGCTACGCAATCAATCGCATTTACATATCCTCAGCTTTGATTGAGTGAATCGACATTTATTCTCAGTTATTTGAGTGCACATGTTAGCTTCAGTTCGAACAAAAGAATTATCCAGATACAGAATATAGCGTCCAACGGAGAATATGCTATGTAGCGTTTTTGTTATTGTCCTAATTCTTGTATGACATTTTATAACACTCGCTTTTGCGCTAGCATCCTATATAATCGATATTGACCTACTTTGAAAATGTTGCGCGATACATACGTGATAGAAAACGTCCTTGTGATAATAATATCTGATTTTTTCATTGAAGAAAATTCCATTATTTATTATGAGTATGATCTATTGTTATTAAAGATTCAGTATTTAAAATATATTTTAATTATACGTATAGTAGTACACATAATATATTTAATAAAGTAAGAATTATTATCGTATTTTTGGCTGAGGAAGGACTATAAAAACATTCGTTAAATATGATATCGTAGATTAAAATAGGCTGTTTGCAAGCTGGTGCAACAACCTGCATTGATTATCGAGTAGGCGGTTAGGTCAACTGCAACATTTATAATCGGCTAGGATTATCAGGTTATACTTTGTAATACGGTAAATAAAGAGATTTATTTCGCGCGATTTTAATTCGTTTCCTTCATATATACACATATACATAGACCTGTTCCCATTAAATAAATAACATCACAATCCGTATTCACTAACACGTTTCATCGGAAAAAACTATATAAGGCTTTAAAAATTATTTATAAGAATTTTTTAAATAGGAAAAGCTTGTTTTTACTGACAATCTAATGATTGGATAAATTTTTTAATACTACTGTAATACTTTTTTATCCTGTCATTTTATCTAACTCATGTACGTTTGAAGAATCAATGAAGCAAAAAAAAATTATGTTTTTTATCTTTGTAATTTTAAAGAACTTTAGCAAAAATTTTTATCACCAAATAGATTAAATTCTATTTTTTTGTGTTAGATAGAGTCAACATACGTTCGAAAAAATCAAAATGACTTGATATAATTAAATTATTATCTATCAAGTATGATAACAGTTCTTTCGCACAGACAATCAATTATCATCAAAATCAAATGTAATTACGATTAGAGAGAAATATTTTGTAGAATTTATCGCGTTAACGTCATCCTGTACATCGGATTAATTGATCTCAATTGTAACGTCAGTAAAAACTATTGTTCGAACAAAATAGATAATTGCAGCAATAAATGAGTAATAAACGAAACGTGATTTTGATTATAGAATATTTAACATTTTATAACTATTGTGCATTATATCATATTTATATGAATTTGTTTTTTTTTTGCTTCAGAGTTATAATGAAGATTCAATTTTTATTCAATTTGCATTTATATATAGCGTAAGAAGATTTACTTGTCCAAATATTGTTGTTCCCAAGAAAATGCAGATATGACTTATTCTGATATTTGTCGAAGCGGCTGAAGTATTTAATCATGGTCAACAAGTCTCGTGCATATTACTGGATAATGCCGATTATATCAGTCTAAGATCACGATTATTCTTGTTAAGCGTGTACACGCCCACACGTGGTGAGATTACGTCATCGCCAGAGAAATTGAAAGGTCAAAAAATGAGAAAAACGTCAATGCGAAATATCACGAAAGAGGCTTTATGCCCTGGTCCCACGAGAGAACTTTTGCAATCCGTTATCAGATACAATAGAAAGCGCGGCCGTATTACAACGCTAGCAAGTCAGCAGCTAATATAAAACGAGAGTTATATTTTAACTCGTCGAGATAGCTTCGAGTCATCTCGATGATGAAGTAGCGAGCATCTAATCAAGCTGAGAATTCATTAAAAATGTCTAGCTTCTCTTAAGTCAGGATTATTAAGAACTTTATTTCTTGCAGTGATTGCTGCGAATTAAAACGATTGTTTCGAACTGAATTCGACACGGTAAATTTAACACGACGAATTGATACGACGATGAATACCAGTTATTTCTTATTTCATATTATTATTACTACCATATAACGTAGATAATAGACTTCATACGTGACTAACAATAGATTTATTTTATTAGATAAAGTTCTAATTAGAGAAATGCATTTATGGAAAAGATTTTGTCAGGATTTATTGTGTGTTGTCTTAAAATAATTAAAAATATCCTCAACGTAATCACGATCTGCTTTCCTTTCGCGGTTTTCTGGATTGTAATCTGTTCTCTTACTTTCGCTCGACTTCCATAATGCGTTTTTTACGAAAAAAAAAAAACTTGGTCACATGTATACATCGATTGTGTGTCGATAGTGGTACCATTGATAGCGACGCAGAGATAAGACGGAGAGGGGAATGATAGTGAAAAGAGAGTCAAGCAAAGATGGTAAGAGAAGCCAGCACAGAAACCGCGGAGGTGAATAGGGGGCGGTTTGCTGCAATAGCGCTGCCGCGTATCGACCCATACCTCCGAGACTCCATCTTGCCTGCCCCATATATATATATATATATATATATACATATACATATANATATATATATATATATATATANACACATATATATATATATATAATATATATATATATATATATATATATATATATATNACTATATACTATATACTACTTACTACTACTACT
>NW_012130068.1:714245-722470 GCF_000143395.1 Atta cephalotes | reverse complement strand
GAGAGTAGAGAGTAGTAGAGAGTAGAGTAGAGAGAGAGAGAGAGAGAGAGAGAGAGAGAGAGTAAAATTACAAAACGGTTCGTTTGCGCTGTAGCTTTCTTTGTTACTTTTTGCTCGACGGAGAATATACGATAGTAACTAGCTACGATTAAAAGGGGAATTTGCAATAAATCATCTTGCGACGAAAAAATGTATGAAAAGGGAGACATCGCACTCTGAAGGCATCTATTGCGCGAAATTCAGTTCGCGGCTGTTGTAATCGACGACCTCGACCCTTTCGGCCGCGTTCTCTATTTGTCCCCTCAGTCGGAGAAGTCGAGGGCCCTCCCACCCTCGTTTCCTCCGTCGGCATACCGAGCGTACATTTAATTAAGCCTCAATGAAAAGGACGTGCTGGCGGCGATGAAGAGATTACTGGATAACATTGAGTGACACATATACGGATATCAGGAATGATTATGCGCACGAACGGAGGGATCCACCCGCTTCTAAACAATATAATTTTCGGCGACTCCTCTCGCCTGATGACTTTTTACAAAATTATTTATTTCGTGATACACAAATCTTTCTATGAATAATAAAGAAAGAATAGATAGAGAATAGAAGAAATAATAGAAAGAGAGAACAATTTTACTTTATTTTTGTGTGCGAAGTTTGTGTATTCAAGACATGAAAATCTCGTTTGTCTTGTTGACTTATTCATATATATTCTTTGAGTGTTTATTTAAAGATTTGTCTTAGGAAGCCATCAATTTTTGTTTGTTATTCAATACTTTTGCAATGAAAAGCATATTAAGATAAAACACTCATTCTTTCTTATTTACATAGTCTTAATGAGTATGGATTATTGTTATTTTACGCTACGTATATAGCGATAAGCACAGACGATACGATAAATTGCAATCTATCGTCAATTAATAGCATTATGTCATTAAAATCGCTATTTGCGTTTTCATCATCTTCGGAGTTATTTCCGCCACACTTAATTTACCGTAACGAACAGCGCGATAGAATCTAACATCATGGGAGATACAATTAGAGATTGTCTTAGAATCTGATATAACCTGACAGGGTTTAATAACAGGTTCAGGGTTCAACCATTTGACACTAGCATATATAGATCTTTTGTTCGTTAATAGCTTAAAGAGCTGTTAATAATGATGGGTGCAATCTGCATTTTTATCTCGGCAATTAATTAAATCTCGTTGAGAATAGTTAAAAAAAGATCTGGAATTGTATCATATCTTTATACTAATAACACAAAAATTATTAAAAGTAATATACAATTATTATTGTATATTACAATAAATTGGATTGCACATACAAGATTATGACAATATAAAATCAGAATTCAATATTTTGTCAATATATCTTTATAATTTTCTAGCTCTTTATTATTATTGAATAATGACAACTGTTATGGTCATTTAACGATGATATTCTTGAAGTAATAATTTTTAAACGTCCTCATTGCTCACAGAGACGACCTCGAAACTTGGTTGTTACCAAGAGACTTCCATAAAACTCGACTAGCAGAAGATATTTTTGCATAACGATACATTTACGAAAGAAGCACTTCTCTATACCGTGGAATTCATATTTGTCGCTTCATCATACTGAAGCATGTTTCGGGTATATAACACGGTCGTATACTTTTTGCGATGACGATGTTGATGAGTCATGAAATGCATTCGCCTTGCTTGCAATGAAAATTGGGACGCGGCGACGTACCGATCGGACAACCGGCTGTCTCGTGTCCTAAATTTGATCAAATATAAGTTATGCTGATTATATGCAGTAAATACCTGTTTGAAAAATTTCTCGAAATTTCTCTACATTATTATTTCTATTTTATCAATCGCAACAATACTACATGTGATGCAATCATTGTTATTATTACAAATAAAATAAAGCAAACGTGCTTTTATTGCAATTTTTATGTCGCGAAGAAAAATACTTATATCTTTGTTTTATCTCTGCAAATATTATTTTTATTAAAAATTTAACAGAGTATTACATATAAAATAAACAATATTTTTCTAAAAATATAAATGTGCTCGTGTGTTTACGTTTGAAATTTTACTTCTATAAATAAGTCATAAAATACGATATTAAAAGATATGAATAGGCATATAAGAGGCACGTATTGTCTATTATAAATCTGTATACGCTTACATGACTGCATTATTAATATCTACTTACGCGCGCGCGATCGTAATGACATTTAATAAGTGGTATTATACTACAAGTTACAAATCAAAAAGTTTTACAATATAAGCAAAAAATATGAAATTTTTACTATACATTTTTTGAGATAAATGCCTCTTTTAAAAAATATTTAAATCAAAAGAAACTTGTCGTGCAAATTTCTGTTGATTATATACTTGCTATCAAGACATTAACTCGTTTGACTAATGGTTATGCAGAAGTACGTACTTTTCTCCCCATCGTCTGATGTTTCCTTGCAGTGGCGAACGACTAACACATTCTATTGATATTTGGCTCATGGCCAAAACTGTTAAAGGAGTAAACACAGAATTTTGATACTTGAACAATGCGGAGTCATTTCAACAATCATGCTATCACTTATTTTACTAAAATTTTCAATATCTCTCCTTCCTCGAATAAATAATTCGAACATTTTTACCATATTATACAGTAATAGTTTATTTATCGTGTTTCAAGTGTTTATTACAAAAGGTCATAGAGTCGACATTATACGAATTTATTACAAGATATATCTCAGATACATTATCATAATTATATGCATTTAAATTTCATATATGGCATGAATGATTCATACATTTTTGCTATCTTTATGCGTCCTTTAATCTATTTTTGAAGATGCGATGAGAAAAGATCATCGGTAAGAACAAACTGTAGAATAATCATTGCTCTCTGTACTTAGCCTTGACGTAGGCCGAGGCTAAGTATGTTCGCTTTACGGAGAAACGTAATCTACCTGCGTGTGTACATGTCGTCATCTTGAACATGACAAGACGGCCGTAAAAAAAGTCTCCGGTATCGGCCGAGACGCGGCACCTGATGACCTCAACGTTTATAACGCTGGACGTGATGTCATTTGCCAGCTGTAATACGCGATGATTACATAAGGCCGGCTTATGCATAATACATGCAAAGGTGAAGAAGGGGAAGGGCAATTCTAATCCATCCAGAAAAGAGAGGAGAGAGGGAGATGAAACGACGCTGTGTTATAGACTGATTGATGAGTCTAATTATCCATGATTGGCGTATAATGCCGCGATTATGAGAGCTGTGGCTCTAATATGATATAAAAAACGAAAAGACTTCAATAGACAAAGAGAAGGGCAAACGAGATTTGTTTGAACTTTCCATAGACTTTAGACTCTCTCTTTATAGATTTTCCAAGATTAGATTTTTTAGAGAAATCAGGCAGAATCTCCAATTTAAATTTTCTTTAATGTAAAGATGCGTGCAAAATTATCTCTGACCATTATTAAATCCATTATTAAATGAACCTGATAATGTTCAAATATTGATTTAAGTATTAATTGTCCTCAAAGCAAGGACTTATACTTAATGTGGCTTGTCACACTCGCAAAAAAAGAAAATAATATTTTATCCTTTTATCATATATAGTTTAATATGTCACTATGGCATTATAACGAATCGCTCTTTCGTGCGTATATATTATACTTTATAACAGTCTTTATTTTATTCCTTTTTTTACACGTTATATATTTTCTTCTTTTATATCCTCTTTTACGCCGTGAAATATTTATTGCGAAATTTTCCTTTTACGAGATTTTCCTATAATATTTTTAACACGAGGATGCTTCGTACACGAGTATATAGCGCTCTAACAGCTGGCATGTCGTGCTAAAGCGGTCGTTAGCGTGGTAACGAGTGTCGCAAAATTCCATCGGCGACGTGATCGCGGAGTCAAGATGTTCAACTCGCCCGTGGGAAGTTTCGTTTCCCGCAGGACTCACGGGAACCATATCACAGAAGGATTCCCAGCGCTAAACAGATATATTTAATTGCAGCTGCTGAGGATATGGATGTAAAGAAGGGAAGAGTTCTTGCATCTTTACTTTTTCAAAAAATCGACCAGAAGGTTTGCATACATCGTGATGCCTAAAAATAATTTTGGGTAAAGTTTAGTTGCTTTAATTATTTCTTCTGTCTTAAAAAAGTTAAATATGATATATATTGACATTGATATTTTTGCTATTAAGAAACATCTTGATTACCTCTGAGCGTGGAATGCTCCAAGTATCTAAAAAGACTTCTATTTGTCAAGATGTATAATTACATTAAATACACCATTCATTTTATCATGCATTTAGCCACATCTATACTCGAGTAATCGAATAGTATATGCAAACCTCCCAGGATTCTGGTTTTATTCATCCAGTTTAGGATGAATAATCTCGGAATCTCGACGTCGTGTGTTTCACACCTTGACGTTATTTTTAACTATTATGTCCAGCATGCCGCGTGCGTGTTGCGAGTCGGTGTCTCGGCTAAACGTAGATCGTTGCTTCTCCAAAGGCACGACCGCGTGTGTTGCCGATATTCCTGGCGATGATTTGTAAGCAACATTGAACATGACGAGTACTTCCTGTCGATTTCTTGTTGAGAAACCGAAATAGTAATTGGAATAAACATGTTAGATTTTTTAATATTATATTTTACCATTTCAGAAAATGGATTTTATGCCACATTTCGATGCAATCGCGTCATTTTCTTAATGAATATCAGATCTTTCCGGTGTTAAAAACGCATGCTAGTGGAAAACGTTTTTATCAGTAACTGTGATCGTTCAATGACGTTGCTTTTCTCTTTCTTATAAGATTTTCTTGTAAGATAATCACGGTTGTGCACGAGGATAATTATCCTCGGTACTTGTTTTGTTTCGCTACACTTAAATTCTCATTGCTGAAATACGAATATACCCATAAAAAATGAGACGTCTTTTCTGACAACTCAACATCATTCTGAGTTGCTTAACGATGTATAGATTGAGTTGCCAATCCGATCAACATCTTCAAATTCTCTCTCGACCAATGACCGATGCTTATCATTAATCATCGGTGTTGATGGGTCGAGACATTAATATCCAGAGCATAGCTTAGAGAGAGACGTCCCTTTTATGACTTAAATCTTTTCGAGAAAGCATGCTCATTATATTCTTATAATCGTAATTAATATTCAACAATCGCGATCGCATCTAATTACAAATTTATTTAAAAAGAATTGATCTTACAATATTAATCTTTTAACGCAATGCGTGTATTTCACAAATGACGACAGACGAAATTTGTTCTTTTTACGCAAATTGATGTCTAATTAGTTGCTTGACAATTAATTAACAGCTTAATCGCAACCTATCGCGTTTATGCATCCGAAACGAATGATACCCTCGATCATCGATCAATTATCGATTTTGCACGTCGATTTACATGGAAGCAGGAGATTGATCCGATGTAACGGCTGCTTTTAATACAGTACGTGATGGCTTGCTAAGTCTAGACTACTTAGCCGAGATTGTTATAGCGTTCTCTCTCTCTGTTATTATTACCGCAACCACTAATTGCCTGATACTTGCGTAGCGGCATAGCGCCAGTCACTACTCGTATTAGTTCCATACCTGACATCTAGATTCGCGAGCGACGTATAAGCAAGATTATTAATATCTTGTGAAGTTTATTTTCTATTTGTTTATCATGATTAATAACTGTATGATTAATAACATTCTTGAATACATTTCTTTTTGATACGCTAATGCAGTGAGAAGAATAAATTATAATCTGTTACGCAAGTTGAATTTTTATTGCATGTTATAGAGTAATTCTGAGATAAGTGTTTTGTTTTAGCGTTATTAGCAATTATTTGTAGAAACCAGGAAATGAGTTTTATCGAGAATTGTAGTTCTCTTGATTGTTAGAGACGCAATTATCTAAAGTATACGAGCAAGAGTTATAAAAAATCAGAATGATACGTGCAAAGTTTTATAACGATCTTGACATATATATATGACCAATATATATATCAATATATATACCAATATATATACCAATATATATAAATTAAATGTTTACATAAGTGACATGTATTTTTATGAGCTTCTGAGATTGGCTTTTTAAAATTGAGTCACGGATTTATTTCATCTCTGCATTCATCGCGCTTAATGCAGTAAACTGTCGTGCAGGAATTTCAATTACGAGCGGTAGCGTACGTCTTCTGGGAGGAGACGTACGTTAGATATCCTAGATTACGCGATCTAAAAAAGACATTACATTCTTTTTGCGTCTATATATCTCATCGTTGTGCATTTTCCAGTGGTATTAACCGAGCATTCCTTCATTCAGCATTCCTTCCACGTAATATTTCATTGATCGGAAAACGCGAACATGTTATTCGGTCAGTTACGCTCCAACGCTTACACTATGTGTTTTTCTTTCCCTTATTTTCTCATCCACGAATCACTTTTCTTCTTTCACCGCTTATTCTCACCTTCAATCCTTTCTTTATTAAGCTCAAGCCAGTATCCTTAGCCTGCAGTCAATGAACTCGGCCTCATTTTATCATTGTCTTTAGCTTTAATTGTGTCCTTTGCACAGAGCACATCGTTGTTATCGCCTAGATACCTCTTCTCTTTGATTAATTGCAAGTCTTGATGAGAGTAGACCCAACAATCTTCGTGAGCAAGATTGCTTTTCGATGAAATTGGACGTTATTAAAATACAAATTAATATTAAAAACACAATAGCACTAGTCTGTGTTTTTGTTTTTGACAAGAATTCCGACAAAAATTGTTTATTTAAATTGAATATTATTCTTAAACATGCCTCATGAGATTTTTAAGTACTTGTAATCTTGATGAAGATACTTTTCTTCTATCTTCTTAAATTTTAGTTTATTAATTTTTCATATGGAGCAGCAGCCTTCTAGTTCCTGCTACATTATTTCTTTCCCACGGGATTGTTACAATAGGCGGATAATTGCCTTCTTTTTTTCGTAGAGATCTCCTTAAAAATACAATTTCTCTAAATTCTTATCCTTTCATCTTATTCTTTTTGCAACTCTTTATTAAGAAGCTACATTCAGGATTAATGATCTACTACTTATATTCCGACGATAGCTTAAATACAGTCGTGGTTTTTCTACTAAAGGCTTTTGTAGCGTTCGCCGGGACTGTTGCAAGGATGCTTTGTGAAAGGGAAAAAATGTGATACCTGTACGAGGTCCGTTGATCCCCATGCGGTGGGTTATTGCCCTCGCCGCTGGACTATCATGACTAAAGGAAAGACTGAGGATGATGCGATTCCGAAATTATTATCGAAGGATTGGACCGCGTCATTTTGCTGGTCCTAATTCTATCTGCACGAACTTGTCCGAGCTGATTTAATTTATCTAAAGTTGCGCCTTCGCGATCGTTCAACTTCGCAAGTTTCCCTCAATAACGTTCGAACTTGTCGCTCTCAAACATAAAGCTCTTTTATCATAGGCAGACAATCGCAAGCACCAATTCCTGCTTTTGTTGCTCGCGAGAACGGAACTATCGCGGCCACGTTCGAAAGCATTCTACGTTTGCAGCCATTAGTTTGGCACATGTTGTGCGTGGCTATAGTTAGCTTGATGCACCGCCAGAAATTAGAGGCGGGCGCATAGCCATTACGTTCATTGCGGCCAATGTGCTCTTTTTTGCCGTTTCAAAGATGCTCGATAAAAGGACGAAAGGAGATCTTATCCTCTCTCCTGTATAAATCAACACTATGATCTATCAAAGCTGGTATTGCAAATTAGAAGCACTGCATTCACTTCACTGAATCATTCGAGAAAAGAAGAAACGGACGATAACGAGAAATATAACGTTAATCGCGACGTAAATTCTAAACTTTGTCGCGGTCTGCATGCGCGACTGTGCTGTTACTCGGTTAACGACCCAGGTTCGAGTTATCCATTGAATTATTTCCCGCCCTTCCTCATTTCAGCTAGTTCGCGTGCGAGATCATTGTTCGTTTCGTTGACAGCGATATTCGATCATTTTTCGCGCAATAGCAAAATGCCAATCCTCAAATGTTCATAAAACGGTGCATAACAAGGAAAAGAGAATCTTTTTTTTTAATGCAGTTATAAATAATTCAACGCAGAGAGTTTCTTTTAAACGTTTGGAATAAGGGATAACTAAGCGTTATAAATTGGTCATGGAAATTGATGGTTTCTCTCTCTCTCTC
>NW_012130068.1:704326-712426 GCF_000143395.1 Atta cephalotes | reverse complement strand
ATATATAAGTTATCAAAAAATTTTTAAAACAAAGCATAACACGTCTCTCTGGTAAAAACTCACCGGCACTCCGGCAATTGAGAAAATGTTAATATTTCCATGTTAATATTCATATTAATATCCATGTTATTTAATATTAAAAAAATAATATTTAAAAAAATTGTCAAATTTTGATGTCAAAAGAAGTAAAAAATTAATATCACAATTGTAAGCGTATAACATCCAATGTATAAAATGAAGAATAAAGAAAAATTTTAATTTTCTTATTTTCTGCAGTTCTTATTTGTTATATTTATTTTTAATTATATTGTTTAATTATAATGTTAAACGAATAATGGAGATTTTTTATGTTTTCTGACTCTTATTAGCCTTTTATATCATGTTGTCATACTTAAATGTTTATCCGTAAATAGTTACTAACCAAACATAGAGAATTTATGGAAACAATAAGGAAACTTACGAAACGTAGTAGACTGCTTTCGATTTCTGAGAGTCGATGAACGCTGTGTGCACGAATACAGGTTGCTTTTTAATTTATACCTTTTAAAGAAAAGTGTGTCGATTCGCGTTACAAGCACTATAAATGGAAGTTACCCTTTCTACGGTTGCTCATGTACATTTAATGGAAAGTAAAAGTTTAAGAAATTTTTTTTAATTGATCTTTTTCTCGACTGTGCTAAGCAGATAATTTTTAAATCATAACAATTCCATTAAATTTATTAACAAAATTTTACTTGCTGCAAATAATTTGCTGAATTTACAAATTATTTTACTTATACAATAACAGATTGTTTTACTGCGACAGTAAAATATATTATTTAATTGACAGTAAATTCATCTACTTCTATAAATACATTCATTTAAGAATTATCAATCAAACTTGTAATATCAAATAAATGATTATGACAACAACGTTTAATCGCACCTAGTTCAAGTGCAGCTAACAATTTTGCTGTAACTGATTTCTTCTCTTTTATGTAATTTTTCTTCTGTGGCGTTTCCTTATTTTCCTACGTCAATGGAACTAACATAGTTGAAAGCTCTTCCCTGTTTTAAAAGAAAGTAAGAGGTCACAGAAAGAGGAGAAGCGGACGCGGAAGGGGATATCTTTTACATGAGGAACTAACGGTCTGCTGAATTATTTAAGACGTACTTGTGCAGTCTGCGTGAAGCGGATTCCCTTGCGTACGTAACACCGGCGTGCAACACATTCGTCAGCTTCTGCGTACCAACGAGGATCAAATATAACTTTCTCTATTGTATATAACATATTATATAATACATTGTCACAAGTTCGTTATCTTGTATTCCGCACATAGAACTATTCTATAAGTATTGCATACTTTTTTTGTTAGAAGGCGATAAAGAAATTAGTATTGCTGATGAGATGCGTTTAACATATTATAAATATGTAGTAGTGACGCAATGTTTCGTTACAAAAGCAGACTGTGAAAAATTTAATATTCTATTTTTTTTATATCTTTTTTTAAGTTATTTATTGAAGAATTCAATACGTAAAAACTTAAAGAAATTGTTCTTCTCATTTTTTAATTTTCTCTGTTCTCTGTAATCTTAATTAAACAAATTTTTTTAATTTAAGCGTACGAGATGTTATTGCGCATTTATTCATTCAACATTCTCTCAGCATGTATCAAGTATATGTCTTGTGGTGTATGAATACAACGAAGGATTTGTACGGGAGATATCGCGTCTGTTGACCATTCAGAAAAATATCGCGCCATCAAGTCGATACGACACGTCAGATCCCGACAGTCGATTCGCACTTTGCGTCTGGTAGATAAAAACGAAGCATTCGTTTTATTTACCGGAATATATTACCACGAACAAGTTTTATACGATGCGATTAGATGTGATAATGACTGCTGCGACGCGAACTTTATTTGCATCTCTAATTTCTGCTTGGCATACGTATCAAAGCCTGACAAATAAATCGCTCTTGTAGAGTAAGCGAAATGAGATACTCTGAAATTAAACGGACGTAACTCGATACTACCTCGTTGTCTTGAAAATCTTAGATCAACGTTGTGTTGATGACAGTAAGTTCCTTGCCCACTGCTTACAATATTCAAATTTCAAATGAATATAATATTAATGTTATATATAACTTTTATGAAATTTTGTTATAGCAAAAAGCACATAGTATATAGCACAGAATATAAGACCGTTCTAAATTTATTTTTTTAGTAAATAAAACTACACTTTTCTTCCATTTCCTCCTTCTAGAATTTAAATATTTAAAACACCAAATTATCGCATCTTTGCATTTTTACGTACATTTCATTACGAAAAACTGACAAGTCAAACGGACTTCAATTGGATAATTATTGATATTCCAGACAACGATTTTTTAATTACATCGAACAACCAAGCATGTACGATAAAAAAAAAAGATATTTTCTTTTCCATTATGACATTCGACATTAGCAAAAAAACGATGAGACAAGTCGTGTATGAACGTAAAAGTAGCGAAGAACTAACTATCGATTTATCGTTAGACGAGTGCTTCGAGCGCATGACGATAAAACGTTTGCGTCTCGGCAAAACCACCTACGGTCGCGGTACGCTGCAGTAGGTTCACCGTTACAACTCCCACCGCGCTCACAAAGCTGTCAGTTTGCATCGTTTCTGCACGCAATATTTTACGATGCCAACAATCCGATACTCGAGATATTGTATGTTTTTGCAGTTAATTACGAAAAGCCCACTCGTCTGCATAACTCGGGAGATGTTCTATTTATAATTTCAGATATCCTTTCTTCTGGTTAGATAATCTTTTTACGAGAAACATTGGAAAAATCAGAATGTATACGTATAAATGTATAAAATAAATATCAGAAAAATATATCCGTATGTATATAAAAATATATATGATATATATAAAATTAAAAGTAGAATTCTGTTTTGAATTCTAACGCAAGTTAAGAACCGTCTAATGTTAGCTCACCCTTTATTTCATGAAAGAATTATATTTATACATTCAGATTGTTCCTTAGTAATATTAATAGGATTGGACTATATATTAGAAAGCTGTATATTGTTTTGAAACTTCAACGGATTACTCTTGTCCTCTGCACTTTATGGCTTCTATTGTGAGGTTTTTGTAACTACATGCTACAAATATTTGCGTTTGTTATATTGTCGCAGTTTCTGTCTCTGTATATCACTCAAGGATATTTACGCGACATTCTACTTGGAGATTGTAACAATCCTGATATTTATTCTCTTCCGTGTAAGCCGAATGTGCGGTTGCTTCATGTCTATTAACTTAGGCTTGACTTGGCTTTCATCCTGTGCGAGCCAGACTATTAGATATATTTTAACTTACAGGATGTTTTTAAAATCGTTATTATTTTCATTGTAGATTTTTTGATCGATTTGGAATCTCAACGCAAACATTTTTAAGCGCCCACAATCTTCCAACAATTAAAGACAAAAACAGGAGACCTCCGAAGTAAACTTTAGAAGCGAAAAAATTAATAACAACATCATATTTTTCAGCCAATTACGATTCATATATTGATATAAGTAACAAAGTAGAATTTTAATTCGAATCGTAACTACATATAAATATGTATGATAGAATTGAAATGGTAAATGATGACTACAAAAGTAGTCGAAAAGAGGTTACGGTTAAAAGGGACATCCGGTGGCAATATCCTCTGCAATATCCTGTAGAATCAGTTGAATATAGGTTGCGGTAGGGAGTATCTGGTACATATCTACTCGGAATACGAGGGTTCGAATACAGGAAAAAGGGATCGATTCAAGGGTGGGAACAGACAAAGATAGTCGGATTTCTGTCAGCTTTTGTTACAGACTGCGCGGCGCCTCACGCGTTCTAAATCTACAGTTAATTACCCGCGAATTGTGCGATCCAAAATAAGCCGGTCAACATGACTCATCTACTTTCCGGAATTAATGTCGATTGTATTGAATACGTTTGACAAGAAATTGGGACGAAAATAAATGTTTAAATGTATGAAACGAGATATAAGATCAAATTATTTTTTACATATATTAAAGTTGTTGAATACATGAGTAAAGAAGAATAGACATAAAAAGTTATTATAAAGTCATTAAAAGAAATTTACGATTTAATGACGAAACACTTATATAGATATATCAATTGTAATAATCATTTGAAATCTTTTTGTTCTGTGAAAACACAAAGTTGTTTAGGTATCAAACACATGCATTTCTAGAAATTAATTATCTGAATTGACTTTATTAAGATCTTTTCTCAGCAATTCTGTTGTTGAAAAAGAATTTTGTATACGTTTCTGAAACGTATAAAATTGTATAAAATTTTTCATGCATGAATATGTATAAATATACTTTTGAGGCCACGGGTGTTTTCTATACAAAGATTACGCGTTTCGCGGATTTCCTCCAGATCCATTCTTGGAATGCCAACGTTTCGTAAATCTTGCACTCCATTTCATCAGGGCGAGGAGCAGCCTGATACTGTATCTGTATTAAGTATAATTATGCATATGTAATGTTTTTACATTTCTTCAAACTTGATTTTTTTTAAAACAAATAGTACGAAAATTTACATTTTTAATTATTTTTAATGTTTATGTAATTTTTCACAATACTATTATTATTTCTATTATACTAAAAAGTAATTTTACAGAAGAAAGAAGGCTGTACGAACACGTATGGGCATATTTCATATATAATACTTGTAATATAATATGTTTATAAATATTTATGCGTATTTATATATGTTTATACATATTCGTGCATGAACAATTTTTTACTGGGTATGTTCTTGGAAAATTTTTAACTAATAATGGGATATCTTATATGCGTTATGTGTACGTGGGATAATCTCTATTTTTCTCTTCTCTCTCGCAGCAGATTACACGTCGTTAATTCCTAGAAATACATTTGCGTGTAGAATTCTACACCTACGTGTCCTTGCATTCCTGTAAATGAACTAATTATGTCGCATCGTAGAAATGTGCTAATATCCGAAGAAGATAAACTTTGATTCGCTGCAAATCTCTTAAGCATTATCATTTACAACACAAAAACTATATAAAAAGATTTCTAGGATCTGATTAAAATTTAATTAAAAGTATAATATTTGCAGGATCGTTTAAAAAATTTGAGTTTTCTCTTACAAGCACATATGAAAACGTAAAATTTTATGATAAATATGTTTTGAAATATAATACTTTATATCCTATTCAAGATAAAAAAAGAAAATAAAATAGTCGGATTTAAGGAAAAAAAAGAAAATTGCACAAGAAAATCTCGAATAAGCATTATTCCAATGTTTGCTTTGATGTTTATGGCTGTGATATTTAAATTTATTTATTTATTTAACAAGCGTATTTAAATTTATTTGATTTAATGAAAAAAAATATACGAATATAACAAAAATGCGAATGCGGAAAACATGAAAGTTTTTTAAATTTTATTTGAATAATTTATTTTCAGATTTTAAGTAGCATATTTCTTTTTTCAGAGTGATCCTAGTACTGCATTTTTACGGGCAGCTCGTGCTGGGCAACTCGAGAAAGTTTTGGAATATTTGGAATCTGGAGTAGACATTAACGCTTCTAACGCCGTAAGTAAATTGATCTGTCGCTTCCCGTGGATTTTAAAGTAGCGCATAACCATGTATTATCTCAGTGTCTTGGGAACAATCACTCCTTAACGAGAATGAATTTTATATATTGCAGAATGGCTTAAATGCTTTGCACCTGGCAGCTAAAGATGGCCACTTGGAAATCGTGAGAGAACTCCTAAATCGCGGCGCAATTGTGGACGCCGCTACCAAAAAGGGAAACACGGCATTGCACATAGCTTCTCTTGGTAAGCATATACACGCCTTCATTTTTCTGTCTCTTTTTCTTTCTCTCGTCCTATCTTTATTCGTATGGATCTCGTCGCTTGTTAAATGCATATAGGACAAGGACGCGAGTGATTTTAAATAAATATTTATTTCTCTTGAGGTTTGCGATCTCGCATTGCAAAGTGCGAGATCGATTCCTACGAATAATTCGCGTGACACCGATATTTTCTTTCAGCTGGACAAGAGGAGGTGGTACAAGTGCTAGTACAACGAGGTGCTTCTGTGAATGCACAATCGCAAAATGGGTTCACACCGCTGTACATGGCTGCCCAGGAAAATCATGACTCTGTGGTCAAGTATCTCCTCTGCAAGGGTGCGAATCAAACATTGGCCACCGAGGTTTGTGTGAAATGCTGTTCCATTATTTATCAACGAATTCTCGTCGTTGTCAAACTTTTTAAATATATTTTAAATATATTATTTTTACAAACCTCTATTTTATTTTTAATTAAATTATTATTTAATAATCTAATCTTCAATTATTAAATATGCACGTTTCTCTTCGTACAGGACGGTTTCACTCCATTAGCGGTGGCTATGCAACAGGGTCACGACAAGGTAGTGGCTGTTCTATTAGAAAATGATACCCGTGGTAAAGTTCGATTGCCTGCCCTACACATCGCTGCTAAGAAAGACGACTGCAAAGCGGCTGCCCTACTTTTACAAGTGAGTTATCGTAACGCTTTGTCAGTCACGACTCATATTTTAGACAATAATAGTAATAGATAGAAATTAGTCCTTGTATAATCTCTTTAATTTTTCTCTCATTGTAGAACGACCATAATCCCGATGTAACATCGAAAAGCGGTTTCACTCCGCTTCACATAGCCGCACATTATGGCAACGACCGAATCGCTTCCTTGCTTTATGACAAAGGCGCGGATGTTAACTTCGCTGCAAAGGTACATAATTTTTAGAGAAGAAGAAGGATTAAAATATTATCGAAATATCTCTAAATATACTCTCTTTTTACAATTTCAGCACAATATCACGCCAATGCACGTGGCTGCGAAATGGGGAAAGATTAAAATGGTTAATCTCCTCATGAGCAAGGGAGCAAACATCGAAGCAAAAACGAGAGATGGTTTAACTCCTCTGCACTGCGCGGCCAGATCCGGTCACCACGAAGTAGTTGATATTCTCATCGAGAAGGGGGCACCTATTGGCTCAAAAACAAAGGTACTAAATCGACCACATGCGTTTCACCGACAAAACGTTTCCCTCTTGCCGAGATTAATTATCACTTGGTTTTTGTTGACAGAATGGTCTTGCCCCGTTACACATGGCTTCTCAAGGAGATCACGTTGACGCCGCGAGAATTTTATTGTATCACCGTGCACCCGTGGACGAAGTGACGGTGGATTATTTGACTGCACTGCATGTGGCTGCACACTGCGGTCATGTCCGCGTAGCTAAATTACTTCTTGATAGAAATGCCGACCCTAATGCGCGAGCGCTCAATGGATTTACCCCTCTTCATATTGCATGCAAAAAGAATCGTATAAAAGTCGTCGAACTCCTCCTGAAGCACAAAGCGAGCATCGAAGCTACGACTGAGGTATAACATTTTCAAATTCTTCTCCTCATATTTCTCTTAGCTTCACTTATTACAGTAAATAAATACTTTATTTTATTCCCTGTTTACGACTATATGATTGCAAATATATGAAAATGATTAATGTCATATATATATTTTTTTACAGTCTGGATTAACTCCACTGCACGTAGCGAGTTTTATGGGATGTATGAATATCGTGATTTACTTACTACAACACGAAGCTAGCCCTGATATACCGACAGTAAGAGGCGAAACGCCATTACACTTAGCCGCCAGGGCGAATCAAACTGATATTATTAGGATACTTCTTAGAAACGGCGCCCAAGTCGATGCTAGAGCAAGAGTAAGTTCCATGCTGATTAATAATAATTGATATGAGTAGCTTTTATGCACTACAGCTAAAGATGAATTTGTTATATAATAAAGCAGATATAAAGAAATGCGAATTATTCGTAGGAGGAACAAACACCGCTTCATGTCGCTTCCCGTCTGGGTAACGTCGATATTGTGATGTTATTGCTGCAGCATGGTGCGGGCGTAGATGCTACAACGAAAGATTTGTATACACCGCTTCATATCGCTGCTAAAGAAGGCCAGGAAGAGGTTAAGATTATAAAATGTTACATATATATATATATATATATATATATATATA
>NW_012130068.1:694028-704216 GCF_000143395.1 Atta cephalotes | reverse complement strand
ATATAATATATATATATATATATATATATATATATATATATAACATAACAAGAGATAGATTTCTTTTATAACGTGTTTCTATGATCACACAGGTTGCATCCGTTTTATTAGAAAATAATGCCTCGCTTACCGCAACGACCAAGAAAGGATTTACTCCCTTGCATTTAGCGGCCAAGTACGGCAATATGAACGTAGCTCGATTGTTACTGCAAAAGAATGCGCCTGTTGACGCTCAAGGAAAGGTAAGCACTTTTTAAATTTAGCATTTAAAGATCAAATTAATTGTAAAAAAGTTAACTTGCACGCATTATGCCACATTATTTTATATGTCGGTCTGTGCAGAACGGAGTAACGCCTCTTCATGTAGCCTCTCATTACGATCATCAAAACGTAGCTTTACTTTTACTCGATAAAGGAGCTTCACCACATGCCATGGCTAAGAATGGCCATACACCATTGCATATCGCTGCACGCAAAAATCAGGTACGATCACACAACGGTAATAATTAAGAATGATAGCAAATAAAATTACTTTTGCTTTCAATAGATGGATATTGCGACTACTTTGCTGGAATACGGAGCGAAAGCTAATGCAGAGTCAAAAGCGGGTTTTACGCCGTTACATTTAAGCGCACAAGAAGGCCATACTGATATGTCAACCCTTCTTATCGAGCATAAAGCAGACACAAATCACAAAGCGAAGGTAGATAAAAAAGGAACACGATGTAATTTTCAATTAACTTTTATTTATAAAATCTTACGTTATATTTATTTTTACACTTTACAGAATGGCCTTACGCCTCTACATTTATGCGCACAAGAAGATAAAGTGAACGTCGCATCCATTCTTGTTAAGAATGGTGCTCAGATTGACGCTAAAACTAAGGTAACATAATTAATAAGCTTTCTTGTATTATACACGTGTATTATAAACTTGTCAAAATAACTCACATAATCAAAAATAAGAATTCATCCTGATCATGATAATATCAACGTGACTACGATTGTGTTTTTAGTTACAGTATGTTAGCATTTTATGCATAATTAAATTATCGTAGATGACGTAATCTTCACAAGTGATTGTTCATTGCTCTATATTGTCCATTGATAACTTCGAAATAACACCTATCTCCATAACACTGTGTAGTAGTGTGACTGCTATTGGTCTTAAAGCATCTCGTTACAAATAAGACTTATTGCATTAAATAGTAAAATAATTCGTGAAATTGTATAAAATTGAACCTAATTATTTAACAGACATTACATCCAATAATACATAAAGTCTTATATCTTGTATTTTCTCTAGGCTGGGTATACGCCATTGCACGTGGCGTCTCACTTTGGTCAGGCAGCTATGGTACGATTTCTCTTAAGATCTGGTGCTGTTGTTGATAGCAGTACCAATGCTGGTTATACTCCTCTTCATCAAGCCGCGCAACAAGGACATACACTTGTTATTAACTTGTTGTTGGAGAGTAAAGCTAAACCGAATGCTGTAACTAATGTAAGTTTTATTTTATGTTTTTTACATTGAAATTCGTTGAAAATTATCAGAATACAATATAATCATATTTCGATGTAAATTATTTTTTTCACAGAATGGACAGACTGCTTTAGATATTGCACAAAAGCTCGGTTATATAAGTGTCATTGAAACGTTGAAAGTTGTCACAGAGACTATCATCACAACAACTCATACCGTTACTATTGAAGAGAAATATAGAGTTCAGGCACCCGAATCCATGCAGGAGACATTTATGAGTGACAGCGAAGACGAGGGCGGTAAGTATTCGTATTTAATCACTAATATCTTTTTGCTGCTTACTATCTCTATTTGCTGCATAATTTAATAATGAAAGTTTGCGATATTGGAACGAAATAAACTGTTATAAAAAATTTAACAAGCGTGTACGCATAAAATATTGATAATGTTGCAATTGTTTTAAAAATAGCTTGTTTCTGATATCGCAATAAATTTTACAAACATATTCTGACAGCTTATTGCTTAGCATAATTATTTTGCCTTGCATATTCGGATTTTAGCATCGACATATAATAGAGCTGATACATGTGAGAGAAAGTAAAATTGATAACACAACAATGCTTTTGCTTAAGCTGATAATACGCATAGAAACGACAGTATCTAACAAACTTTTTTAATCCTTAAGCAAAATTATATATCTTTTTAAATATATCTATATAATTGTGCAAGCAGCACGTTATCGCAATAAATATCGCATATATAGATAAAATAAGATGTATAGATTTTAAAATTACAAAGCTGAAGCTTTTTGGTAGATACAGTATTTGCACGCCAAGAAGATAAAATTTTTATGAATCATTGCATGGAAGAGAATTACGAAAACTTAATATTAAAGAGTTACGAAAAATAAAAAAGTGTAGGAGTACAAGTACATGTCTATT
Organism: Atta cephalotes; assembly: GCF_000143395.1. Taxonomy (NCBI): domain Eukaryota; kingdom Metazoa; phylum Arthropoda; class Insecta; order Hymenoptera; family Formicidae; genus Atta; species Atta cephalotes. The sequence continues at coordinate 701,792 of NW_012130068.1, read as the reverse complement.
TGATACATAAATATTCAATCAATTCAAAGTAATGTGAAGATTAGATAGAAGTAATGAGAATTAGCAATAGAGTTCTGAGAACAAAACAGTCGCATGTTCGCGTGCATGACACAAAAACACCATTAGCATATGAAACTGAAGTTGGCTACCCAATAGAAACTGATATCCTTTCCTCGATCCACACGACCACAACGGTATAAACTATATAAGATAATCGAGATAAATAGAATTCCAAATTTCAAGAAGAGAAAATTAGCTCTATCTGTCAAAGATTCAGTTTCTTAATTATCTATTAAAGTTATCAAATGGATATCAAAATATTAAATGGAATCATTTGCTTGATTGTTGCGTTTATGTTATTTTGCAAAAGCATGCACTTAGCCAATATTCACTGGGTTGTATTATATATTTTTATTGAAACTAAAAAATAAATGATCGTAAAACTCTGATCAGGCATATTTAAGAATAAAATACGAATCAAATCTTTTAAAAAAAAACAGGATTCGGGATTGTCTATTTTATTTTATTTTATTATTGTTGATTATTTAACGATCAACTTGATATATATTAAAGATCATATATTAAATCATATATTAAATTAAAAGATCGTCTATTTATCTAATAATGTATATATTGATACAGAACTTGTAGACATGTGTAAAAACTTTCTTTAAAATTAAAAATTTAGTTGATTTAATTATTTTCGACAGTAGGGATTTAAATATCCTCATCCCATCTTGAAATTATATGACGTATTTGTGTGCCTAACAAAAAATAAAGGATGTTCTGTTAGTTCGTAACTTAGCGATTCTCTGTCTGCTTATTTAACAAGCCAGAATCCACGTCACGCGTACATCTCATTGACTCCTGCGTAGCTTCGGTGTTAGTTTTTTTTTTTTAACAACCCAGTGATAGAGAGCGAAACTTAGAAAAAAGAACAAACAAACAGTGTATATGGTGCAAAATTAGCGTTCTGATGAAACCATGACCTTACCTCGACGGCGTGTACGATGTATGTAGGTGGTGATGAAATCGGCACGGCAGCCATGAATGTGTACGGGCAGCCTCCGCACGCGCAACACGTGTACCTTCCTTCTTACTACCAGGGCCAAATGACCTATACCCGTAAGTTGTCTGTACTCTGTTTCTGTTACACTCTCTCTGTCTTCATGCGTTCCAACACGGAACGTCACCGCGGAAAATATTACGTAGTAATACATTATATGTACACGCTAGCACTGTCGCAGAACAACGTAATCGTCAGAAGATGTGTCATTGTTAATTGTCGTTCTTTTGCCGATGCGACATCCCGCATAGAAATTTTTCTAAATATTCTCCGATATCGATCAGAATGCTTGACACGCCAATTCAATCTAAAAAGATGCATCGGTACTTATTGCAATAAATATTATTAGAGAATTATTATTAATTATATTATTATTATTATTATTATTATTATTATATTATTATATTATTAGAATTATATTATTAGAGAATTTATATTGATTCATTTTTGTCTTAAATATAAGTTTTTTATCTAGAACAGAAATTAGCTCTTTTTTTACAGGGAAAATCGATATATTTTTACATCATTATTTTTATATGAAGTATTGAATTCAATAAAATTGAGAATGAAAGTTACATTAATATATTGATTGCAATTATTAATTATTTATTATTAGTATTTCAAATAGTATTTGTTAAAAAATATTAATTGAAATAAAAATTATGATCCACTTTAAATAAGCAGGAGTAATAGTTTTAAATCATTTTTATTAATATAATAAAGATAAAATAATATTTTTCTTAAATTTTTCTAAGATAATAATAATATTTTTATTTGACAATCTTAAAAAAAAAGCTTTAAAAAATATTAGAGAAGGAGCAAGCGAGATCTTTTTTCTCTTGAAATTGTCTCTTTTTTTATTTAATTTAAGATCGCGTTTGCAAAATATTGTGCTTCTGATCTGAATCTCCATAAATTTTCCAAACGGAGTCCATAATTCTTTTGAGAAATCAGACTTTTGAGAAATTAGATCGTAGAACGTTTTCTATGTGGGAGCAGCTGCTTCGTTATTTTTGACGATTAGAGCATCGTGACGTAGCGGTATACGACCATCGTAGTATCGATCATCGTCGTCATCGTTATTATTTCGTCGGTAGCGTTCGTACATCCGCATCTCGGATCACGTTCCACTCTTTCACGAGTACATTTCGAGCTAATCGAACTTTCATACATCAGATCTGCGTACAGAGACACGCACAGACACAACTATTCCTCGCCCGCTATTTTTGTCACACATTTATTATTTTCGCATTCATCTTCCTATCATCCTCTCTTTTTCTCCTCTGAATCTTTTATTTTTAATAGTAACAGTCCGATAATATACGAAATTACACTGTGTGAATTATATTCTAAATATCAAGTTACACATCATGATTTTTAATTATATAGATTATTTTAATTATATAGATTAATTTAATTATATATAGATGTTAGGAGAAGATCATTTAATAAAATTACATTTTACTATTTTACTATTGAAAATTCTTTATAAGAGAAAAGCGTTGAAAACATAATTATATTGTATTGTTTTAATATAAAATCTGAGAAACTTGATATATACGCGATTTTCAGACGATTATAACGGTATCGCTGTAATACCTTAAGGATTTATAACACACCTAATGCAGTATTGTATTTTATTGTATTTTCTTAAAGTTCTTTTTCTTAATGGGGAACGTTTAAATGCGGATAATCTTAAATTTCTGATGTTCAAAATATCTAATGTAGTTCTGATATTGTTACATAATTTTTCCATGGAATATTTTACGATCGATGGAATAATAAACCCTCGGCACGTGTGGTTTCAATTGTGTCGCGTTCCCGGTGCAATCTTATAACTATTATATAAAAAGCAATATGCGATCACCAATGTGATCGTTATCATTATCCCGCGTATGATAAATGGACGGCATTCTTTCGTTACGCTGCTTCAATAAACGTAGGAATTGCTTTTGCTCTTATTTATTGGAACAAATATCTCAAAGAATGCGAGTTAAACGATACGAGTATCGGAATGTTCACTATCATAAATAAAAAATTATAGAGAATATCCTTAGAAAATCTGAATAATAAAAAATGCGAATTTTGCAATGTCAATATTTGCAACAGACATTTCGAGATACAAGGTTTAAAAAAGCTTCTTAGCAAAATTAAAAAGTTTCTCTATGTGTATAAATTATACAGAATCAACTAGAATACATGATCTTTTTAAATCGAATCGAATTTTAGATGTCAGAAAATTTTCTATGCGGATATCATATTTAATACGAACTACGTTTTTATTGTTTTTGCATATTTTGTTCACATGAAATGAATTTAAGTTCAATTTATGCTAGTGAATTTAATCTAGTGAGATCTCCGGACTTATTGCCGGATTTTTCTAGCTTTCCACGCGAGTACGCACTTGCACGTGTCAAAAGTGAACTCACCAAATCGCTCGTAAATTAGGCCGGAAGTAGAGAGGCACATGAATTTAACTCTGCAGGGGGGATCTGGTTCTCTGGTTGTGAGATGCGACTTTACGTACATTATAAAAGCAACGAAGAACAGGGCGTGCGGTTACCATTAATGTAATTTACATAATAACGAGTTGCACGATCGTTATACCAGCCGAGGCGCGTTTCGACGTCGTCCTCGTCGACGTCGTCGTCACCATCATTGTAGTTGTACCTACCACACGATACCGCCCTCCACTTCAGCTACCTGTTATGCAACGACCGCCGTGCGTATCACAGCCGCGTTATTAGTGCAGTCAGTCCAACCCCTGCCGCTTGGCGTGTAGCCAAACGCACGGATCCCGGACTGAAATAATCTCGTATTTATATAACGTTACACGCGCGGCGGCCGTCGATTAAGAGAAGAAACAGAGAATAAATAAAGCGTGTGAATTGTAACGCACTCACGCACGCGTCGACGCCCACGCTTGAATTTATCGCATGAACAATATCGCGTTTATCGAGCGCATTTTGAACGGGGTCGATCGTAATCAGCTGAAAATAATATATCGGCGAATTTAGGAAACTGCCGAAAGAAACGATTCTTCGTTCGAAGAAATGGATTGTTTCGCCCACTAAATGCCCTCGAATTAACTGCATTGTCTTTACTTGTGATTATCACGATTAAATTCGTATAACTGATTAATTGGTTGTATCGCAAGAGAAAAAGGATCGTCCTGCCAAACGACAATAAATAGTAATTCTATTACGATCCCGTCTTATCTCGCACTGAGCGAGAGCTTTCAAATTTCATTTGCACGATAAACTTTGACCTACGTAATGTCAACGTGATATGTTACAAATTGGCTTTATCTACTAATTGGCGCCACTACGATTTGATCAGATAAATCGCTAGTGAAATAAATCGTTCCCCTCGCGTGTTCTCATCGATTCTTCTCAACGGCAAAGAAAGGCGCCGCGATGTCGATGGCTACTCCGGTACGATAAATAAAGTGGCGGGAAAAGCTCAAAGGCAGCTACTATTATAAAATTGGTGATTCACAGAATGAGGTCACGTTCCTAGCGAGTTGCCGGTCGAACCTGTATCAATCTTCCTTGAACAGTCGCTGTTCCTGACCCCCGTCGACGCCACCGCTGCGAGCACGCGCGCGAAAATAAAGGAAGTATTCAACGCGCCCGTGCTTAACGTAATTAAACGAATTGGATCTAATCGAGTGAATGCTTAGCCGCTGGTCGTCCCATCGACCGTGTGCCAGTACGCGATATTCAAAGTGAGGCCACGGCCTACGAAGCTGATAAGCCATACGGCCGATCAGCTGTCGTGTGATAAGAAGCGAAACAGCGAGTCGAAAACTGTGATTGATTTTTTGGAAAAAAAAAATGAAAGAAGAAAGACAAATATCGATAATGCAATATGTTGTTGCCGGCTATCACCTTATAATTTGCGGGGTATAAATCTTGTTGTGAAAAATTAAAAATATATTGGATCGCTGCATTTCTATTCATTTCTATGCCACCTGCATATCGAGTGCAGCACGCATTGCATGCGAAGTTCCGGACGGTCTATCGAATGGCTCGTCGCGATAGTGCATCAGTGGGCTAACGACGCTTGAGAGGATACGGAACGCTTCCTCCAGGCTAGGGAAATTCATCGAAACGAATTCTGCAAGAGAGGAAAAGAAAGACAGAGTGAGGAGAAACGCATCGGCGAACATGGCCAAGGGAAGAGCGAAGAAAAAGAGATTCACGTGCGGCTGTTCGTGCGGGTGTGGCAGCAGGAATAGTGACGTATTATGTAAATATCGTGCATCTGTTGCGTTACACCGCAGCCGTCTATCCGCAATATTCAAACGTAATCCTCCGATCGCTCGCGCAAGCGGAAATCGCGAAACAAACGCGAATTTTTCCTTTCTTTGATCGCTTAAAAGAAAATGCCGCTATTTTTATATAAAAAAATTAAACAGATCGTAATGTAGAACCTTGTAATAATAATACTTGGATATTTATTACTGATAACAAATTAAAAGGGTTTTAAAAACATCGAGAATAACAAGTGGCATTTATTCGGATTTCCTTAGGATTATATATGTTACGCTTTGTGTGTGATCTGATCCTTTATAAATTTTTCCAATCTAAATCTATGAATTTTTTGTAACTAATTGAACTAATTACGTCCCAGAAATCTTCTTACAATATTACATGTATTTGCTATTTAAAAAAATGAAAAATTTTTAACTTTTTTTCCTTTGATTAATTTCAGATAAAGTTTGTAAAAGTAAAGCTATGTATTAGCAAATATAATTTTATATAAAGTATAAACGAACTTGGATACAGTAGATAGCTATATCGACAGATTTTGAAGTAAGATTTTAAGTTCTGTTACGCAGTTTCGAATAAAGTTGCAGCTCCAAATTAGCAATTTATTGTTAGCTATGTAGTCATCACGTAAATTGCAAATTGATTGTAATTGCGATGCGCAAAAGTGATGTAAACAATTCTTTCTACACAATATGATGGCTTAAGTTTTCTCCGATAACCAATGCTTACAAAACGATAACGTGTATCACGCCACGCGACTCTGTTTCCATAACGTTAAGTAACGTACTTAACATTAATAAACATTAAATGCTCACTTCCCACGAGTTTTTGTTCATTCGACATAACACATTCTTTCAATTAAACATTATCTAGCTTGCTAAGTCTATGTTGTTTTACGTCATCGGTTTGAGATACTAATTAAGCTGATCTAATTTTCCGATGCATCTTAAAATTTTGATGTAGTTTTTTCATCGCATTTGTAATTTTAAATATTTGGTTTAAATATTTAACTCTGTGTGTGCGCGCGCGCGCGCGCGCATGTGTGTGTGTGTGTGTGTGTGTGTGTACATATCAATAAGAAGTATCTTGAAAATCTACATTAAATTATTAGCTCGAAGGAAATTTTCCTTATAATGTTATTTTTCATTAAATAGTTTTATTACGTAGAAGTCTCTTTATTAGAAATAATGAGGTTTCCAAAAATCTATTATACAAAATACAAAATCTTTTTATTTTTATATAAACAATTTATTTTTACAAATAATGATCAACATACATTCAAGTAGCAAAAAAGTTTACGATTTACGTAAATATTTCAATATGGCATAAAAATGCAGGATGAATCGAATAGATAATTAAAAGTGCTAAAATACATCGATACATCCTGGAATATCTCGAAATGTTCTCGTTCTAGAGGGATGACACATGTTCAACACGTTACATGTACAACCGTCACATGTTACTCTTCGTTGTGTATTTACTGACGCCGGTGTTACTATTACGTGATAATCAGTGCTTATGAAGAGATAACAGACCACGCTGTATCGCGCCACGCGACCGTGTTTTCGCAAGTTTGTTAATGAAAGCTAAACACTCGTGCTCTGTAGCTCATTGTTTGGAATTGGAGCCGCGTCGTCCGCGGAATGAATGACGAACATTCTCGGACATAATGCGTATGCATATCGAGATTCGGGTCGCGATTTAAGAGAAATCCACGATGTTCTTTCTCCCTTTAAAAGACTTTTTATACTCTATCGTAAATATCCAAAAATATTTGCGACTCCGGAAAAGATCATTTTTTTAATAATATTATAATAACCAGGGTTGGTTAATATTAATGTCTTTTTTTAACTGAATAAAGTTAAAGTTAATGGCTTTACAAAATTAATAAAGTTAAGTTGAAAGTTGAAGGAATAAAAAATTAACTTAACATAAGTTAAGTCAATACTTACTTTAACTTAAGTTAAAAAAAAGTTAATTTTGAAAAAAATGATTTTTTAGATCATAATGTCCTAATTTTTCTTAAAATGACATTAAATAATTACAATATAGATTATTAAGTAAATTAAATTTTTATTTTTTATTCATATGTGATATAAGTATATAACGATATAACTATATAAGTTATATAACTTATATAACTTTAAAAGAACAGCCAGCACATAAAGAAGATATAAGATCAGTGACATTATGATCACTTTTTAATAAATCTTAAGTCATAAGAAATTGATCAATTACAATTGAATGCGAGAAGAATATTTGACTGTAATTGGTCAATTTCTTATGATTTACGGTTTAAAACACCTATGTAGATCCGGACTAAGGCTTATAGCATAAGGCATAACCGCAAAAACAATCAGAGGACTGTATTAGCATCTTAAGAAATTACTTAAGATGGTCTTAAAACAATGAACAGATTACGAA
>NW_012130068.1:691043-693452 GCF_000143395.1 Atta cephalotes | reverse complement strand
AATTAATTAATTAATTAATTAATTATATATTATATNTTTTTTTTTAACTTTTAACGTTTTAACTTTAATTACTATCCAACCCTAAATAATACTGACATTTTTGTAATAATATTTGAGTATTTATTACCGATAAAATAAAAAATTGAAAATGTTTTTAAGAACGTGGAGAAGAGCAAGTGAGAGATCTATATATTCAGGTTCTCTTAGAGTCACGTTATTTAATTTAATTCTGAGATGCAGATAAAGAATGATAAAGTTTCAAGGCTGAAAGGCCGAAAGATAAAAATAAAAAAGAGAAATTAAGGGAAGAGCGAATGCCAGAGATTTCGAAGAGAACTTTCTAATAATTTTTCAACTTATTAATTTATTATATCTTTGAGTGTCGTTTATTATCTCTTTTTTTTTTAACATGTTTGAATGTGAACAAATATAACTGATTGCGCTCTGCCATAATTTTGTAGAGCAAACCGCAAACTACAGAATCGTCCCTGATTTCGAGGGGCGCTCTCAGCGCGCATTTAGCACTGAATGCCACTGTTGTTCGAATTCCCGTGTATTTCTGCACGATATATGAGGTACAGAGGCAGTTATGTAAAATAATTTTACGGTTGTGAAAGAAAAACAGTATTTATTATTTATTCGACTTGAGTTATTATTTGCCGCGTTAATTAACACTTGACGCTTGACGTTGAATGTTGCGTCGTTTGTAAATTGCATCTACAATCTTTTTCTTTGGACTTATAGAGCTCGCATGTGGATGACGATCTCCATATTTTCCATTCGATTTCATGTTTGTGACCGTTTGTTATCGCGTGGATAATACGAGTTAATTGGCAGATAAGACCTCCGTCTTCTGTTCTGATACCAGCTACTATCTCAACGTGATTTGCGTAAAATTCGCGCGATTGCCACGAGCAGACAGAAGGAACGAATGAGCGAATAACGCGCCAAGATTCGACTTCGTATCGCGAGGTATCGCCAGACTCGCGAGACTCGGATAAAAACATTATTCGCATGCAGCGCGCGTTTCGTTGGCTTGCGCCGCGCGTTCAGTGCCACGCGTTGCATCCGCGGAAAACGTATCGTCCGTCTGTCCGCTCGTGAAGACAAAAGTTACGGGAAAGAAAGAAAAAAAGAAAGAGAGAGAAAGAGAACGCAAGAGCGGACGTGTGCATTATCGCGCAACGGGATCAGGTACGATCGCCACGATCGTCTTCCTGCGACGCCGGAAGATCCGGATCCCGAATACGGACGCCGTGAATCGTAATTCCGGCCGCGTCGTCGCGTTTAATAGAGCGGACCGAGGAACGTGACCCGATGATACGCTACTACTGTTACGATACGGCTACTGTTACTACGTGCGCGAATGCGACAATGAAGCGGACGAGATCCTCTCCTCCGTCAATGATACCGAGGGATATGAATGATGATATCGCGCGACGAACGATGGCGCGTTCGAGAGACGTTCAAGGGCGCCGGAAGTCGGAACTTGCCCGTCGGAAGAGGAGCGCATCCGCGAATCGATGGACTTTCGGTTCTTCCGGCGAATATTTTTAGCGTCTACGCACACAGCCGAGATATGTACAGTCCACAATAAAGTCGTGTATCAGCTTCAGGGTTAATTGCCGTTGCTCGTGGCGAGTCCGACCGAACTGGGTCGGTCGGACTGGTGAACGGATAACAAGCATCACGCCATTGAGGAGATATCATTCCGTTAATGGCCTCACGGCGTTAATAAATGCTCCGTTAATCCCGACAAAGCTCCATGAAAAGATATCGCACTTAAGATCGAATCGCTTCCGCATTTTTCTCTCGCTTCTCCTTGCATGTCCTTCCTTCGGAAGGAACGCTGCGAAGGAAATTAATTGAAACTCCTCTCGCTTCCGAATCAATCAGGATTAATTGAATTAAAGTCTCTCGAACGAGTCGAATCTCTCGAGTCTAAAATAAATTCTGATACGGCAACTTATTTTGCAAGATTTCTAAAGTTCGTACACTTTTTACGAAACATCAGTGATATGCGCGGATCAAGGCGAGCGATAAATCGGTAAATAATTGTAAATAACAACGGACGGGAGAAGATGTTACGAAAAATGTCTCTTTGCGTTATGAATTGCGTTATGCGGAATTTATCGATCAAAACTGATCATTGAAATGTATATATTTCGTCACGTGTCATTGAAGCAACTTGATTTTGCGGCGACACGATTACGCTGTATGAATAAAAAGGTCGGTGTTACGCGATCGAAGGAGAAGGTTTTTCCGGCACGCCTCGGCTTCCCTCGTCCCTGAACGTGTATCGTTGAATCTTTCATCGGTGATGATTTTATGAGTGGCGCTCCGATCTGATTAGTTCCCGCGTTAAAACTCTCTCTCTCTCTCTCTCTCTCTCTCTCTCTCTCTCTCTCT
>NW_012130068.1:650257-691023 GCF_000143395.1 Atta cephalotes | reverse complement strand
AAGAGAGAGAGAGAGAGAGAGAGAGAGAGAGAGAGAGAGAGAGAGAGAGAATGGAGAAGAAAGAGAGAAGCGGAATCGTCACAGCTCTTTGGCTATCGTGTCCTTGAACATTGTTAAAATTAGCGCTTCTACGTTACAATTTCTTACGGCATGGCGCGGCGGCGCAATCATCGTCCGTTTCAAATGTTTACATTAATTTTAGATATTAACGAGCAACACCACAAGTTCCGCGGATAGCTCTTGACGTCACGTCATGGGCGAACCATAAGAGAATGGGGTAATGGCTGAACTGGGTTAGATTTTCCTAGAACTGCGCCGAAATCATTGTGAAATGTAGCTCAGGAATGTCCTCGAAGAACGTGGACGTCGGCGTGCCAAAGATATTTACATCAAATTCGTTGCATTCCGCCGAAAAACAATGAAACTGAGCGAAATTTAAATCACTTGAATTTGAAAAACTATGTTAATTAAACCATTGATCAAGAAATTGATATTCCAGATTATCATATTAGTTGCCCCTTCTGATTTCTTTTTTATTATTATGTATCACATATTTTTATAACATTTTAAGTAATATTTTTCAATATGTTTATTATATTTCTTGTATAATATTCTTGACATTGTAATAATTAATGATTGTTTATTATACATTTCTAGCAACGCTGTTGCAACAATCTCTGCCGTACGTGTATGTTTATTAATTGCCTTTCAAGATTTTTTTCGCTTTAGTCATAGGCGATTCTATTTCAAGAGATAATAAGTCTCACAAGAGAGATACCGAAGATGAGAAAAATACAATGTTTTTCGGAATAATTCTTAAGAAAAAATGCGGTTGTCAAACAATTAACGTGTGAAGTTTCTTTCCAACATTCTCAATCTGCATGCAGATTAAACCCCGCGAAGTTAATTTGTGATTATGATGGTAACGGTACGAAAAACGTTGTGGGAGGCGAATTTGTAGGCTGACCGTTCATTAGATAATCATGACCTACATTCTTGAAACATCTGATAACGCTCATAAAGCGAGTCGTCTCAGTCGTATGAAAAATGTGATACGGTTCATATACGTTCCAACCTCTATCCTACCGCGAATAACTCGTTTATGCGTGCCTCTTGGGTGTGAGGTGTACCTAACCGTGACCCCAATTGATAGAAGGTATGACGTGTTTCGTGACACCCTGTCGTTAGTACGCGACACCCATACACCTTCTCCTCTTCAGTTTTTTGAATAAAATTGGCTGACGCCTGATCTTTATTAGACGTCATTAATGAATGTTTGTTTTATATAAATATAAAATTGAAAGAAATATCTGAAATATCTGAAATATAGGAGTGATTTTGAATTTTGATTAGATTCGGATTAAGTGGGCAAAAGAAAAAATTCATTCACTTTAAGTCTCATTTTATCGATGAAATGTTACTAATCTTAATAATCGCTTCTATAATTTATCATTGCATTTATTAATTTCATTACGTACAAGACCATTTTTCTTTATAGTTAAATTCTCTATAATCTCATTCTGCTTTTGTCGCATTGTTATTAAAGGATTCATTTAAATCGCATAGCTTATTCTTCTTTTCGTACCATCAGATGTTCAAAACAGAATGTATAAATTACAAACTTTTACTTACAATTAATATAATTACACAAATATCTTATTTGTGTAACTACATTAATTGTAACAATATCTTGTTTGAGAAGGAGATTATATTTTACATAGCAATAATTTTTGTTATACGATAAAGATAAATAGGATTGAAGCAATGCTATAAGTGACTCAGATCCTTTGCAAGACTAAATGTAACCATTATAACTACTGCACAATATAATAACTGCTCTGTTTTCCATTCGGATCAACGAGTGGTGTCTGCGATTTGAAAACACTTAAGAACACTATTGAAATAATTTAAAATCGCCTGATATATTTAATCCTAGATGAATGTTTCTGTTTCGTACATACAAGAATTAATAGAACTAAATCCTTCCAGCGGCAATTGTATACAGTTTTGGTTTATTTAGCAAAAATTCTAAATCATTAGACAAGCCACGTGCTCCCCTACAGAAACATCAAACTACAGATATTGCTTTTTCAGCTTCATTGCAATGTATTTGGCGATGGTTTCTTCCTTATTTGCAGGCTCACATAACTCACATTCTCACTTGTACGCATACTTCCGTAGAGAATATATCTTCACATATCGTACAATTTATTTGAACTCGACAATACTCCAAAATATAAAAATCTTATTCGTCTCCTCGGACTCTCTCTCTCTCTCTCTCTCTCTCTCTCTCACGATATATCTACAATATCTGTGTCATTCTGTTTACATTATTAAGTCTAATATTTATCGCAGGTGAAGATCCAATGCTTAGTGACCAACAGCAGTACCGATACATGACTGTTGATGACATGAAATCCATGGGGGATGACTCGATGCGCGTGAATGTGACGGACGACGAGAGAGATAATCGACATTCCGGAGGTAAGTAAACATATAATTGGGTCCTCACGTACATTTCGCCAGATATGTTCGCCACAGTAATATCATCAAGTCTTTATCTGTGCTTTCGAATCTTTTTCATTAATTATTGATGATTTTGCTAAAAATTAGATTTGGAATTTATTCTATATTTACGTATTCTCTCTGTCCCGATATTATTTTTTAAGCGATTTTATCTATCTTATCCATTGTTTATACAATTCTACTGATAATTCGATAATTTTGCTATATTGATAGATTACACGAGGAACGCGAGATAGTAGCTGTATGTTTTGTAGCACTTAATATTCCGCTACGTATCGCAGAACCGAACGTTCAATTATTCTGCACATTGCATTAATCAGATTAGCTCATCCTCGGAAAATAAATTTAACGTGCATGGCAATGTGTTTTCTAGCGCCAACCATAACAGAGATGATTACGAAAGAACATTATCAACGTACAAACGCGGCCAATCTTAAACCAGACAATGTAGACATCAATAGGCATCCTGTGCATGTCGGGTATGTAATATTTTACATCTACTTTTTTTTATCTCATTTTAGCATTATTAATTAAAATTAAAATAAAGGATATTTAAAATGACGAAATTTCATTTTTTACAATTATATGATTTATTTCGGAATTTTATTTAAATTCTGCAATTTAAGCTCAAAAAGATACATTTTTTGCATCGTATTGAAAAGTTGTGCAACAAATTTTACTGTAAATATTATTGAATTTAAAATTTTTAATACTCGATTAAACCATAATAAACAATGTAAGGAATACATATAAAGGATTTTTTTAAGTGTTCATGATCGTAATAATTTTTTCTGATTTAACTCAAGTAAATGTTATTTCCTTCTATTGATAATTAAGACATCAAAAAGACATTAATCAGCAAGATCAAATTATAATTGCATGGTGTGCCGTATATAATATTAAAATTATAACATTACGACATGCTCAAAATTCGACGCATATTACTGATGATCTAATATTTACGGATTTGAATTTATTCGACAGTGAGAAAAATGTCTTGCATATATGTAAAATTGAAAACTTCATTAATATAGTATTAATAGTATATACGAAGCAGCTTGGAATGATTATTATTGTTCTACGGAAATCGTCGTTTTTACAATCTCGAGTAAACAAAACAAATATAATATTTTATTTTCTTATTCTATTTTAGAGATTTAAGAGATTTTAGAGATCAGGCTTTAATATTTTTAACGTAATATAATAAGAAAATAGTCTTGATATTGATTTAATGTCAAAATTTCGCTCAGTTTTACACGCACCAATCTTTTTCTATTGTAATTGTGGAGATTTTTAATTTTAGGTGAAATAAAATTATTATCTAATCTAATATCACGGGAAATGCAATCTACGATATATTACGCGGCCTTGTACTCCGATATACATATTGCGATCGATGCTGTATTGATACTACGAAACAATAATGATGTGTATTATAGTATGATGTAGTTTGTGTGTGGTGAAAGTTTTCTGCTGTGATTAACCTTACAAATGGATTGGCTATCTAATGAATTACTCATTACTTTAATTTGATCATCTTAATTTCTGATTGGTAACAAAACAGATTTTATATAATTATAAGCAATATGGTGGTCGATAATTTTCTTTACTCTTATTTTATTTTAGACATTGTTTCTTTAATCGAGATTATTTATTATTATTGTTGATAAAATCATAAATAAAACATTATAAAATGAACGTGTTAGTAAAATATTAATATGTGAAATATTAAATTGAAAAAAAATATTGAAAGAATAAAATTATGCATTTTGCGAATCTGGATGGAAATGTATACATGATTGTACACAAGTTTCACAATATAAATGGTTTCATATTTGTTCTCATGTTGAGCCTAAAGATTTACGTCACTGTTATCAACGTGCGATCGTTGATAATTTATTTGCCTAATATCCATATATCATAATAGATGATATTTTATTCAAATCGTGTGCAATATTTACTTAATTCGAATCTGTATTAGATTTAGCATACACATTGTGGTATACATTAATTTAGAACTACTTTAGAAAATACTTTTTCAATGTAAATGTGTCCGATATAGAAAGAAAAGAAATATGCCACATGTATGAAAATTTAGCTTAAATATTTCAATTCTCACGAAATATATATTCTCGTTCGTTTATTTCTTAATATATATACATATGTATATTATATATGTCATTATAATATGTATATAAGTTAACTTGTTGACTGTGAGACATAATCATATAAGATCGTAACACAACGTAACGTAGTATCGAAACGTAGTATCGAAACACGTGATATATTGTTCATAATGAATTTTTTGTGCTACGATTTGTTTTATATTTAATTCGTAACAGGATTTGCGATAGTTTACAGTCATTCAATCAGCTCAACAAGAACGCTTGATATTCTGGTTACAGCCTGCTTGTTTGTAGCGAAGTTCGATTATTTAGTGTTTAGCATGCTGTTTTTTACATTTCACTTGGACGAACGATTCTTTGATCAATGTACTTTCGTTTATCACTGACAATTTGTATTAACCGCCTGGCTGATTTGGACAGAGTGAAGAATATTCGCAATAATAAAATTTTTTCCTCTTACGTAGAAAATCTTGATCGTTGTTTCGCCTTTCTGTTTAACAATGATGCAACATTCTTGATCGAATTATTTCTGCACGTGACACTATATATTCAAAAGAAAAGCACAGAGCACTTCTGTAATGATTAAAAATGAATGTAATGACAACAGAAAAGAGTGCTACTTATATGAGCGAGATAAGCATGAGCATGATAAGCAAGATTATTATTCGGATAATCAAACTTAGTTTTATTTTGAGAATAGCGAGTCCCTAGAGTCCCTATGCATCTCGCTGGCAGCTCTCAGTACCGCATCGAAGGGACAAGGGATGTGGAGGGACAGGTACACCTTTACGTTATCTTCCCTTTCCTGCTGAATTTGATAAACGAGTCTTCTTGTTTTATGAATTTTTTTGCATAATGACAAATTGTTATTATGCAAATTGTTATTATTACTAGTGACAATAAACATATTAATATATCTATAAAAAAGAAAATTATATTATTGGTTACTTAATAAAAGTAACGGTATACAGTTGTAATTGATCTGTCCAAAAATGAATGACAGGATATTAAGCATGTTAATATTTATAAAAAAAAGAATCGTTCTTCCAACAAATTGTTAAATAGTAGAAAGTAGAAAGAAGATGTCAACGTTGCAATAGTTGCTACTGGATGTTTTTCTCTTGTATAATTATTTTAAGTTAGATTATTTCGCGCGGATTACACGCAACGGAATCTGTTGCGTTAATTAGTTTGCTAATAATTTTGAAGCGATGCAGTTTAAATGAATTTGAATTCTCGTGTACAGTCGAAGACGATCACTGTTCCAGATCACAACAGATTTCGGAGCGTCATTATTTTAAGTTTCTTTCCTCGAAGTACGTGTCTTCTTTTCGCAGAGTGTGAGTGTGTTACGTTTTTCTCTCTACTATAATACATAATTATTATTGTTATTTCTTGTTTCGTAGTCGTGTACAATAGAAAAGTGGCTTGCGTGTGATGAGTGCACTTTACGAAGTGATCAGCGACAATCATCATCATCATTATCATCATCATCATTATCATCATTATCATTATTATTATTATTATTATTATTATTATTATTATTATTATTATTATTATTATTATCATGAACAGAAGCACATTTTACGAAAACGAAACACAATGGAAACGAATCAAAAAAGATTAAAGAGAAAAAGAATCACATAACGAATCAAATATCTCGTGTAAATTGAATTTGATTTTACGAACAAAAATTTTGTAAAAATGTGCCAATATTAGCGATATATCATCTCTTTATTATATCATCTCATCATCATGTTTATGAACGAATGAATACTAACGCGTTTTTTATTTTGTTCCCGATCCTCTCTGTTATTTTATTTGCGCTACTAGCAGAATTCCACAGTGGAGAAAGTAAGTGATCTTCTCATCAATCTTAGCTTCTGCAGTTTGCCGTGTATATACATCACCCCCTTGATTTTCTTTCGATTATTCTTCTTTCCGTCGTTATACACAGCCTATATATGTCGCCGCACAACCTTCTGTAGTCGCTGATTTTTATTATTCTTAGAAACATCGTACATCATACATCGCTCGGCAAACACAGCTCGTTTAATGAAAGATGAGTCATAAAATTTAATTTCTTGAGAAATCAGTAAAACTTGACATGAAAAAGTGCATAATGAATGGAATAGCAGGCACGTATGCCTTGCAGTTATCTGGAATATTTTCTACGTTCTCGGCGATAAATTATTCAATAAAAACATAAACGCGATTTACAGAGGCGTCGACGAATTTAGATGGAACTTAAAATGAAAAACAAATTAATTGCGGCTACTCTTTAGTAACTTCATATTTGAACAACCGTAATAATCGACAAGTGTCAATATCGTGGAACATTCTTGCTGAGCTGTCCGCTGCGTGATGTATTGTATATACATTACACAATTCTCTTGTGAATATTTCACAGGCTTATCAGTGAGATTCTCGGCACCGACATCGTTGTATGCGGTAGTTTAAGGGCGACTGAATGAAACCAATTTGTTTTAATCGAATTAGATGACACTTTCGTTGCATTCAATGTCGATAGTTTGATGCTTGCGACTGTATCACATCCATATGATAGACATCTCACGTAGGAATATTCATAGATTTGGCCTACATATGTAGCCGTTTTATTTATCTCTTATTTTGCCACTTATATATACACAAACACCTTGTATAGTTATAGTATCGTTTCATCTCATAAAAATGTCCACATGGATTCGACCTGTATAGATGTATAGCTGTTTTATTTATATCTTATTTTGCTGTACATTCCTTTATTGTTGTATAGTCTTACTTATTCACATTACATTAAGCCAAAGTAATTAATTTAATTTACGCACAATAATTAGGTGTCGGTAGAATGTAGTTAAATTATCTCACAAATTATCTCACTGTCACTGTAGGAAAGACACGTTACAGTCGATAATATCATGATATTACCGCGATCAAAGCGCATTGTCTCTAAATTTTAACAATAATTTCATAAAATCATAATCTCCGATTCACAGATATCACGCTTATATAGTACAATTTCTCAAGAATTATGCTTTCTGGCTTTGCGCACTTTTCGTAATAATTAATTACGAGTTATCCAGTGCATTGTGACTGACATTGATGTTAGAATTATATTATATATATATATATAAGCTCAATTTTTTATTTTTTACTGTGGTATTTTTTATTGTGATTTCCATGAAATTGTGGTCAAACATTGCTGTAACACTCTATTCTCTAACTTTTTTATATCGTTTACAGCGGAATCTTTCAGAATACAAATAATATATAATAAAATTGTTCTATTTTCATATGGAAATTAAAGTAAATTGCTGTAAACGTTTAATAGCTCAACGAAACAATACACGCGCGCGAAAGTAATGTCGAGGACACACATATTTTTGCGTACCTAAAATAGACCTTGACTGTATGTATCTTGCAAGCAGCCTCCACATATATAATGTAATTTTTTTATTGCAATTTTTTATATTGTTCCGAACGATTTCTTATAATGTGTGTGTCGTAAGTAAATGAATATAACGCATTCTCAAAATCTCCTCAGTTTCCTGGTTTCCTTCTTGGTGGATGCAAGAGGCGGTGCGATGCGCGGATGCAGGCATAGTGGCGTCCGCGTGATTGTTCCACCGCGTAAAGCCGCAATGCCTATGCGCGTCACTTGTAGATACCTGAGGAGAGACAAATTGACAAACCCACCTCCCCTGATGGAGGGAGAAGCGTTAGCCAGTCGCATCCTCGAATTAGGTCCTGTCGGTGCAAAATTCTTGGGGTATGTTCTTCAAACATTTTTCATAATTTTATTTTTTTGTTCCGATTACTTTCGGTTTATACTTATTGCGTATTTTCGTACTAAGTATAAAGTATAACTGAAGATTTGCCTTTTAGAATAATTTTATTATTTATTATACAATTGATGATTATGACGACAAATCCTTTTCAAATGTTAAGACATGTTTTTGTACAGCCCTGTTATCATAGAAGTACCACATTTCGCGTCGCTGCGCGGAAAGGAACGAGAAATAGTAATTCTACGATCAGACAACGGAGAGACCTGGCGCGAGCATACCTTGGAAGCCAGCGAGGAGGCTGTACAAGATGTGCTTAACGAGAGCTTTGAGGGAGAAGGTATGATTCAAATTTCCTTTCTACGATTCCCAAGTGATTCTCAAGAGAGAACAAACATTGAGTTAAAGGACATTTACATTTCCAGAGCTAAGCCAGCTAGAAGATCTCCAAACGTCTCGTATCGTAAGGATACTCACTGTAGATTTCCCACATTACTTCGCGGTAGTATCTCGCATCCGGCAAGAGGTCCATGCGGTTGGTCCCGAAGGCGGCACCGTGTCGTCATCCGCTGTACCACAAGTACAAGCTGTCTTCCCGCAAGCGGCCCTTACTAAGAAGATCAGAGTCGGTCTGCAGGTATTTTTCCGTTTCTCTTCATTCGATTAAATATATTATATTTACATTCCCATCTGCATCTTTGGCATTTAAATACGTTTAGTTACTTACCATATAGGCAAAGAAATTGATCATTTTTTAATTTTAATCGCCTATGTCTCTATAAATTGAGAAATTAAAACTTTTGGTTTAAAAAGCAAAAATAAATAATTGATTATAATCTAATAATATTCTCCAGACCTAGACCTTTCCACAAGTTATTTATTGTAACATATAGGCACATCCTATACCGGCGGATCTAGTGGCCAAATTACTTGGAAATAGAGTGGCTGTGTCGCCGATTGTTACCGTCGAACCGAGACGAAGAAAGTTCCACAAGCCGATAACTTTAACTATTCCAGTACCACAGGCGGCTAATAAAGGCATGATCAACCAATACTCCGGAGATGCGCCGACTTTGAGACTCCTGTGCAGCATAACTGGTAATATATGCTTGCACGTAACATTGTAGAGCAGCGTACCGTCTTACTGGAAAATCTCTTACCGATAAACGGCTGAATTAATATTATACACCGCATACACCTTTGGTGTACATATATGCTCTTGCCGAACTTACATTGCGCATTCGAGTATCTATTCGGGGATTTAATTGTAGTTTAGCAAGCATGAACGCAGTCGGTAGGCTATCTTGTCTGTTCTCAGGTCGCTCGGGACTACGATCGAACCAAGTATCGTACGTTGCACGAGAGGATTGCTTAAATGGTAGCAGCACTTTTGTAACTCATTTATGTTTAGTATGGTAAACGTAAATGTCTGTACGATTCCTAACTTGCACTAGTATGTAAAAATGTTTCAGTATGATTTTTCACTTAAACATTTTCATTTAAATGGGAAAAATCGATTTATGTATGTGAATGTTGGAAGATATGTCATGTTTTGTCTTAAATAATTTCTTTTGTTATCCATTATCGAGATATGTCCCGAGCATCTTCGGATAGAGATTTAAAAGGGAGATGGTAGCTGCATGTTTCATAGAAACATTTCGTTGAGTATCATTATTGTATACATATCTTGTTGTGATTCATTGTTAATGCTTGCATATTGTTAGGATTGAGTCATTTAGGTATGGATTATCAATTAAAGTAGATAACATTTTACTATACCTAGCCCATTGTTAAGAGTTAACTTTAAATGTGTTTCAGCACATTCGTTTGTCTGGTAATCGCTTTAATGTATTAGTAATTTGTGACTTATATGAAGTTATACTCGTGATATATGTACATATATGTAGGTATATGTATATGTATATATGGGATTATATATAATGTCCTTTATAATACCCAATCATATAATCTAAAAAGATTTATATAACAATATTACATATACACTGAATACTATCACATTTAATTTTATTTTAATCGTAATCTATTAAAAATATATTTCAAGTATTAATATTACAATATCCCTAAAATCGTTCTCAGAAAAAAATACATAATTGTGATTTTTTTATCTTTCTTTTAAAATTTTAATGTCATTATTTTAATCATTTTTTAAATAAAATAACAAATACATATTGATTAATACTTTAGGGTAGTATTTTTCCTATTTATCACTTAATTTTTATCTTAAATTCATACACCTATAATTGCTTTCTACACATTTCGTATATAACGCTTCCTCTTGATTTTGCAAGCATTATCATTTAGTCGATCATGTATTTATTTTTATATTACATTCACACATTGATAAAAAGCACCTAACAACAGCGCACTTACAGCGACCGTTTTTAAATGCGAAGTTTCCTTTGTCTGATTTGAATGAATTATTAATTATTATTAATATCCAACATTATTTATACATATCCCCTGATTTGTATTCAATTAATTGCTCGTATTTAATCTCGGTCGTGCAATATACCACACACATTTCACTTTTATCACCTGCGCATTTGCAACACGGACATATTTTAATAATGTTATTGGACTTGGCATGTATGTCGTTCAGGGGGTCAGACTCGGGCAGTCTGGGAGGATGTCACAGGCTCGACGCCGTTGACCTTTGTGAAAGATTGCGTTTCCTTCACCACCACAGTTTCCGCCCGCTTCTGGTTAATGGACTGCCGTAACATTTCCGATGCCACGAAAATGGCCACGGAACTATACACGCACGCGACACATGTGCCCTTTATGGCTAAGTACGTTTCAATTGATGTGATATATATGTGTGACATATATGAATTTTTAGTAATAAATTACATAGAAATGCAAATTATACAGGAAGTAATTATTTTGATACTTGCTTTACGATAGATTCGTCGTGTTTGCAAAACGAGTAGATCCATTGGAAGCGAGACTACGTGTATTCTGTATGACGGACGACAAAGAAGACAAAACTTTAGAGCATCAGGAACATTTTACAGAAGTTGCAAAGAGTAGAGACGTCGAGGTAACTGTCGACAATAAAAATGCCGTTAAAGTGTTCGTGAGTTATGCATAGTATATGCTTCTTAGTTACTTAAGATGTCATTAAATTTTTTAATGCTGTAGGTTCTTGAAGGAAAAACGCAATATATGGAATTTTCGGGAAATCTTGTACCCGTTCTGAAAACGGGTGAACAGCTGCAATTACCGTTTAGAGCTTTCAAGGAAAATAGAGTTCCGTTTACCGCAAGAATAAAGGATCCGGATGCCGCTGATATGATGGGTCGAATTATGTTTATGAGCGAACCTAAAGTTCCGAGAGGTGAACTGCCGCAAACGCCAATCTGTACACTAAATATTTTGCTGCCGGAAAAAATTTCTCCGGATACCGCGGTCTCCGAGCTTGATTTGTTGGAATTGTCAAAGAACTATAGTTTCCTACGAGATGGTGGAATAAGTATGTGTAAACTATAACAATGTGTGTAATAAAATGAAAATTAATTATTAATTTTCATTTGTTATCAAAATTTTCTTCTATTTTATACATCAAATATTATTTTTAGGCAGACCAGATGCAATACATAGAGCGACCATTCGATTAACAGATATCGCCAATCTATTGGATAAAGATTGGGAACCATTAGCAGAAGAATTGAATATCCCACCTAACGACGTGGCTCTAATAAAACAAGAATACCCCGATAAACCTGCACAACAGGCTGCTGCCATGTTCAAAATCTGGCAAAACAGTGGAAACAAAGCTACAGGTGAGACATTACGTAATTTATTTACCTTTACATCATAGCATGTTAATTTTCGGTGAATAAGAGTTGTGATAGCTTGCCTTGATAACTTTAAAAAAAACTTGTTTCCTAGCAAGGTCAATTAATTAGACACGCGCGCTATAGTTGAGTCAGGCGTGAGGAATCTTTTCTAGCAACGTAGATATGTGATGATCTCATTGTGCATTATTATGCCTACACGCTTCGTTCCCTCTCCTTCCTTCCTGCTAATGGCATTGACTTGCACATAACTCACGGTGTTTCTGCAATCAGCAGAAATAACAAGTAGTCGTGATTCCGCAGTACGTGATCGACAGTCGTGCAGTGAAAGTGATTAAATTCTGCTTCTTTATTTATATCGATTTTACATATCTCCGAATTACTTGTATTTATGTGAATCTATATTGCCGAGATTATTTAATATTTTTTCGATATATTTCTTGCGGAAAAATTCTCGGGAAAATAATACGTGTTTTAAGATTGTTCTATTTTAAATTTGTTAAATTTTAATTATTTTGATTTTTAAAAATATATAAAAAAATATATAAATAGAAAAAGGAAAACGATGTTTATAACTTTATATCAAGAATATGAAAATTATAATCGTTATACAAGCGAACTCCTAATAATATTTCGAAGATGTCCTTACCAACGTTCGCAAAATGCAATACATTCAGGTCTGTGTAAAATTAAAAAAAAAGTGAATAAGAATATAATTGATTATAAATTTTAATGATACAAATATCGAATCCTTGTAAATGTATCCTTGCTTTTAAAATTATTTAACACTTGTAATATTTAAAATACATAGAAAACAATTTGTAACATTACATACATGTATTAAAATAAATATTAATAATATATTGATTTATAGTGTACTTAAAAAAAATATACTTAAAAAAAAATATAAAATTCATATTGATGATTGAAATATCACGTCCTTTATTTGTAGGAAACACGTTAGAAAAAGCTCTTAATAAGATCGGACGAGAAGATATAGTAAACAAATGTATCTTCAATGTTGAGTTAGTGACTGACGACGTTGAAAAAGCTGTGGCGAGAGTCAGACTGGATCAGCCAGGATTTGATTCTCTTAAGGAGGAATTAGGACCGTCGAGAGACACGTCACTTCGCCGTGATGCAACTATGGATCCTAAAATGGATCCTGATTATGAAGAGTCTGACAGAATGAAGGTGCGCACTTTATGTAAATCTGGGAGAGAGAGAGAGAATCTATATGCATAATTGTAGTATAATTCAAATCGTCATGCAACAAAACAAATTATCATTAATAAAAGATGCTATTTTATCGTTTGACCTTATTCTCGTTATCTAACGAATATTATTATTGAGCACAATTGAAGAAGATACTATCCACTTCACTTTATATCTTGTAATAGCTCTTTTATGTATGCTACAACAGTTAAAAGGCTTATACATAACAGTAATTTACTCAAATAACTACTTCTCCAAGAGCGTGGGATTCTTATAATCACCAAGATAAAGCGCAATTCTCTCTTTATTCCAGGACTCTGAATCATTGGAGGATCTCAGTATCACTGGCACACACGATAAACGTAAGTGCAAATAGTAATATTTATAAATTTAATTTTATTATTACTCGCTCTTGCATTGCGTTTTAACGTTACATGTACAATTTGTCAAAAATTATTCAATATTATACATTTTTCTTCTATTATATTACAATACATACTGCAATAAAAAATGTGACGTCACGGCTCACAATACTTGAATGAATGATGCACGCTACGCCACAACGCGTGTTATATAGTTATCAAATACACAGAATGAACACTTTTACTCGTGCTTACTTAGAAAACGTGTTAGTCAACGCTTACCGAGCAATTTTACTGTGGCCACATATATCCATTACATTCGTCATGCAATGTCTCACATCAGCTCGCGTTACCTCCGTGTCTCTTCGTTTACGCATTTTCTGCACTTCACAGCCAAAGAGCACATCACAATCACAAACGGCACTGTATTCAACGGAACCTCGACCCCCATCAAAGACAAATATGCGAGCGACGAGAAAGAGCTCAGCGACATGATGGCTGATTACCTTGAGCACAAATGCCATACGACCGACACGATGAGCAAAAAGTTGCGCGACGAAGTGGACGATCCGGAGAAAAAACGTCAGAAAGCGATCGCCGATGCCAACAAGATAGTCTCTGGTAAGTGAGCTTTTGAAAGCGATTGGAATGAACGGTGCGGGTTGAGGGGCCGTGCTTATAATACTCCTGGCAAAGAATCGGCAGCCGTTAATCGAGTTTTAGCGGAGTTAAAAATCGCCAAATCGAGATTACATTTATACATACATATACTATAAATTCAGCAGCATGATTGGATTAATGCTGCGGGCGCACGCTTGATCCTAAGGGATCGACTTACTCGTATTAACCATGTGTCGATGAACTGCGTTTCGCCGAACTCGCTAAATCTCATTAGATCGGAAATACCTTTCCTTTTTAGTGATATCGTGTTCATAGTTATGAAGTCTATTCGCTTAAAAATTTTCAAATAATGCACGAGATGTACAACTATGTTTCTCAAATAGCTTTATACATTTATTTACGCGTTTAGCATTATTGTCTTTTCTCTTAATGATACTGTTTTTCGGTGAATTTTCTTGTACATTCCTATAGACGAATGTTATTTCTTCATTTGTAAAAATGTTATTGTTATGCAGTTATGTCACAACAAATGCACATAATTACTTTTAATTGTATTGGCGTATTGACTATTATATGCCAATAACATAGGTTCGAAGCAGCTATATTTCAATGCTAATCTATTTCGTACATTGAATTTTCACTTGTGATTTATTATTGTCATTTATGATGCAAGCTTTAATTTTTTGTACGTAAGTATTCAATCAACAGTGTGCACGATCTTATTTCAGCGAAACGTTGCGGTTGAATAAAAGCTAATACAATGAATAAGGAATATTATTATTATGATTGTGGACACGATTCACGTCAATGCATAAAAATTTGTCTCAGCTTATAAAGAACAACGTACGTTTGCAGAGTGCAAGTAACGTACGTGAGCACTAAACATTTGTCTCTACGCCGTCCACTCACAGGTTCTGGAAGCCAATGCGGATCTCTTCAGAATTTTACCAGCTTGCTTTTATTTTAATATAAATAATAACGGATTATTTTATCTCGGCCTATCTCAAACAGCTGTTACTTATATTATATACAATAATTTTTATATACTTCATTTAATCATCCCCACTAATATCCTTAATATTTCGCGAACACTTTTAGATTAATTTGTTTCAGCAAGGTTTCGCTGCAATTATTTGGCGTTGCATGAATGGCCAACATGTGGGCCTAATTGTGTGCGCGCACGGAGCAGCTGTCATTAGAAAAGATCGTTGTCGCATAGGCCATCAGAATATCGTTTCCTTTACCTATAACAGATAAATTAAAAATTACTAAAGTCATTACTAATAGCAATTGACTGTTGTTGTTATTTAAAACAGTAATCAAGAGTTCTTTGTGAAGCTGAATATATGTCCAATTTATATTCTCTAACAGCTTCATTTTAGTACCTTTAGCGTTCATTTCATAATTAATATTATAATACTAATTGTAATATTTTCACAGAAAAACATTTCGAAATTGCAAGCTACTGAGAACGTTTCAATACAATTTATTGAAAAATCAAAGTACGTATGTACGTTACCAGTATTGATTGTTGGTAGCAATTGATGTTACTTCTCCTTCTTGAATCACATTTGCCTTGCGTATATAACGATGTAGTGAGAAGATGGCTGCTCCACAGCACATACACTTCACGCACAAACCACACTACTACAGTCTAACCGCAGTTCAATCAAAAGAGCAATCAAAGAGCGAGCCAGCTT
Source organism: Atta cephalotes (assembly GCF_000143395.1). Taxonomy (NCBI): domain Eukaryota; kingdom Metazoa; phylum Arthropoda; class Insecta; order Hymenoptera; family Formicidae; genus Atta; species Atta cephalotes. The sequence continues at coordinate 674,870 of NW_012130068.1, read as the reverse complement.
ACACTAATGATGACGAAATTGACAATAAAATTGTGTTCCTTTATTTTGCTATCACGTATATAGATGCCTAAAATATATTATACTTAATTAACAGGTGTAATAGCAGACGCAGAGAAAGAGAAGGGGAAGTTAGCGAAGGAAGGGTGGTCGGTGGTTTATGATGATGATGATGCGCGGGACAATAAAGAGGCGCGGGGTGCAATAGGGCAGACTGCAATTAATGTTCATTTCAATCAAGCGGCCACCGAGCCGGAAGGTTTCGTTCCCAAATTAGAGCAAATTCCTAGTATCGAACCGCCGATGATTAAACAATATCGTGATAGGACGCCGGATCCCAAAGTTAGCACTTCAAAAACAATAGTTTCTGTTAGTGACGATCCGAAAGTAGATCAGACAGTAATAACTAAGACTACGGTAATAAAACAGACTCCGACTGAGACCGTGACTACGAAAGAAACGGTAATAGTTTCCCCCGATAAAAAAGACGTTGTTAGCGAGAAAGAGAAATTATCTAAGGAGGGTAAGGAAGTCGACGAAAAGTTGGGCGCAGTTCCTACGGACGCGATTGTTACGCAAAAAACGGTAAAGGTCGACACAATAATTCGAATTGATCAAAAGAAGTCAGAAATAAAAACTCCAGCAGACAGGAATAAAGATAAAGATAAGGAGAAGGAGAAGGATAAAGAGACTGTTACGAAGATTGTGAAAACAGCTTATGAAGATGTTTATAATGTGCCGCATTCGGCAGACAGCACGGAAGAAAAATCAGACGAAGAGAAGAAAACAAAGGATAAGAGCGGTGGAATTTTTTCAGGAATTTTTAAAGGCTCCAAATTGAAGAGAGGCAAGAAAGGTTCAAAGGACACGTCCTTTGACAGTGGTGATGAGGAATCGAAGGCTGTCCTAACGAAAGTTTCTGAACAGCAGCCAGAATTTCCTTCTACCGAAGTAATGGATTCGTATTTTGACAGCAGATTACCAGAAATCACAACTGCACCCGATGTAAGATCAGCTACTGTAGAATTTTTAGAAGATTCTCGACGAATCGCTGCAGATATGCATGTACCTTATGAAGGTCTTGCTAAGCCAGTGGAGAAAGAAGACAAAAAAACAGAGGCTGCTGAGACCGATGATGACGGTAAAGATAAGACGAGCTTTTTCTCGAGTTTGTTCAAAAGTAAGTCTAAAAAAGATGAAGATGAATCTGTCTTACCTGTTATTCATGTTGAGAAACCTAAAGAATCTGCAGAACAAATCGCAAAAAAAGAAAAGAAAAAGCTGGCAGCAATCGCAAAGGAAAACGAGGAATTATTGGAATTACAAATGAAGGAAAAGGAGAAAGAGACCGAAGCATCTCAGATTGTCGAAGTGCCTAGCATAATCGAAAAAGAAACGGAAAAAGCCATGAAAACTGGCGCGAAAGTCATCGAGGATACTAAAAGCAAAGCAAAGATCATTTCAACGGATGAACAGTCACTTAGTAAGGATGACGAAAAAGAAGAAGATCAAGTAAAGGAGAAGAGTAGTTTCTTCGGCATCTTTAAGAGTCCAAAATCCAAGGACAAAAAGCTCAAATCGAAGGAAACATCTTTTGACAGCGGCGATGAGGAAATCAAAGCCGTAACGGAGAAACTCTTGGATGATACGCGGAAAGTTGCTGAAGATTCTAGCGTGTTACCAATTGTGTACAAAAGCGATGGCACAAAAGTCACTCCCAAAGAAGAGGTACGTACTTTCATGTCGACTACTCATTACGACGATATTCCTGCGGATAAAGTCAGTAAATCTTATGATGTTGTACAAACCACGATAAAGATTGGGAAGACCATCCACGAAGAGGTAAACGGGAAAGCGGACATTGACAAGGAGAAAATTCAAAAGGAAGAAAAAAAAGATGTCAAAAAACCTGCTGCAGAAATAAAATCCCATACGTCAGAACCGAAAGCATCCGAGACGGAAAAAGAGATAAGCGATGATATCAAAGAAAAGAGTAGCGGCTTTTTTGGTATGTTTAAGAGCCCGAAACTTAAAAGTAAAAAGAGAAGCAGATCCCGAGAGCATAGTTCTTCGAAGGAGACCTCTTTTGATAGCGGAGACGAAGACATTCGATTGGCAACGGCGAAACTTCTAGAAGACACAATACAGATGGCAGAGAACTTGAAGCAAGCTGAAGAAGAGTTACCAGAGAGTGTTACAAGAACTCCGCCTATAGATGAGAAGATAAAAAAATCTATCATTCCCGAAGATGAAGCTGTTGAAAAAGATAAGGGAAGCGGCATTTTCGGTATATTTAGAAGTCCCAAACAAGCGAGAAGTTCCAGATCCAGGAGTAGATCTAAGGAGAAGACACCTTCGCTCGAATTGCCAGATAGTGGCCACGAAGACTTACGAAAAGTAACTGCAGCGTTCCTGGAAGATTCACGGAATATGGCAAATATCATGGGCGAATTGACAAATTCGAAAGATAAAGATGATAAATTATCAACAGAGATAAAAAAAGTTGATCAGCACATCACAATTGCAGCAGAAGACGTTAGTAAAGCTGTTAAGGATAGTAAAGACGTGATTGCCAAAAAAGTAGAAGAGAAAACACGCGATGTCGTCGATAGCGCTGAAACTGCAAAAGACAAAACGACTAAGGAAGTAAAAAAAGCAAAAGATAAAGGTACAGGATTCCTATCGGGGATATTTAAAGGTGCGAAGCATGCCGTAGAGGAAACATCCGACGACATCAAGGAATTCTTAGACGATACGAAGAAAGAAGCTGCTTTAGAGGAAGCACGAGCCAAAGAAGTGGCAGTCACTAGCTTGAAAAATCTGGAAGCGAAAAAAGATGCTTTAGTAACAGGCGCGAAGGACATTGCTGATAGAACCGACATTAAAGAATCCAAAGATAAAACGGTGTCCATTGTGAAAGGAAAGAAAGAAAAAGTCTCGGAGAAAATTTCGAAAGATGTAGAGAAGACAACAGATCATGCAAAAGCAACTACTGAAAAAGCTATAACAGATACAAAGAAAGTAGATGAAAAAATAGAAAGCACTGCGAAGGATGTTGTACAAGCAGATACAGAAATTAAAGATGCAATTATTACAGAAATAAAGGAGGATGCAAAAATGGAAGAAAAGTTATCATCCGAAGTTGAATCAGCTGAAGGTACTGCAGCATCTGCTAAAGACAAAGCTACCAAAGAAACGAAAAAAATTAAAGAGAAAGGAAGCGGTTTCTTCTCTGGTATATTCAAAGGGGTGAAACATGCCGTAGAAGATGCAGCTGATGATGTTAAAGAATTTATGGATGAAGCGAAAAAGGAAGCTGTATTAGAAGAAGAACGAGTTAAAGAAAAGGCTGCTGCAAGTCTGAAAGATAAAAAAGACATTGCTGTGAGTAAAGCTCAAGAAACTACAGATAAAGCTATCGATAAAGCAAAAGAAGTAAAAGATAAAACCATTTCTGCAGTAAAAGACACAAAAGATAAAGTTGTCGAGGAAGTTTCCAAAGCTGCACAAAAAGTTGATGACGCTACGGATACTGGTGAAAAAGTAGCAGATGAAACGAAAAAAATCGAAGAAAAAATAGAGGAAATTGCTACAGAAGTTGCACAAGCTGCCAAAGATACTAAAGATGCAGCAATCAAAGAGGTAAAAGATGACACAAAGTTAGTGAAAGAAAAATTAACAGTTGGCGCTGATGCGGCAGCAGAAGCTGCGGACAGCGCAAAGGAAAAAGTAACAAAAGAAACAAAGAAAGCTAAAGAAAAAACAACTGGTTTCTTCTCTGGTATTTTTAAAGGTGCGAAACATGCTATAGATGATGCAACAGATGACGTTAAAGAATTCTTGGATGAGACGAAAAAAGAAGCTGAAATGGAAGAAGAACATGCCAAAGAAAAGGTTGCTGCAAGTCTAAAAGATCTAAAAGATAAAAAAGACATAGCTGTTAGTGAAGTTCAAGAAACTGTGGACAAAGTTGCCGATAGAGTGAAAGAAACAAAAGACAAAACTGCCGAAAAAATGAAAGAAACAAAAGACAAAACAGTTTCTGCATTAAAAGACCAAAAGGATAAAGTTGTCGAGAAAGTTTCCAAAGATGCACAGAAAGTTGCCGACGCTACGAAAGCAGCTAGTGAGAAAGTAACAGATGAAACGAAGAAAATTGGAGAAAAAATAGAAGAAACTTCGGCAGATGTTGCACAAGCTGCTAGGAATACTAAAGATGCATTAATTAAAGAGGTAAGTGATGATACAAAGTTAATGAAAGGAAAATTAGCAGCCGGCGCTGATGTGGCAACAGAAGCTGCGGACAGCGCAATGGAAAAAGTGACAAAAGAAACAAAGAAAACTAAAGAAAAAACAACTGGTTTCTTCTCCGGTATATTTAAAGGTGCGAAACACACTATAGATGATGCGACAGATGACGTTAAAGAATTCTTGGATGAGACGAAAAAAGAAGCTGAAATGGAAGAACGCGCCAAAGAAAAGATTTCTGCAAATCTAAAAGATCTGAAAGACAAAAAAGACAATGTTGTTAGCGAAGTTGAAGAAACTGTGGACAAAACCGCTGAAAAAATGAAAGAAGCAAAAGACACAACAGTTTCTGCATTAAAAGACCAAAAGGATAAAGTTGTCGAGGAAGTTTCCAAAGATGTACAGAAAGTTGCCGACGCTACGAAAACAACTGGTGAGAAAGTAGCAGATGAAACAAAGAAAATCGGAGAAAAAATCGAGAAAACTTCGACAGATGTTGCACAAGCTGCTAAGGATACTAAAAATGCAGTAATTAAAGAGGTAAAAGATGATACAAAGTTAGTGAAAGAAAAATTAGCAGCTGGCGCTGATGCGACAACAGAAGCTGCGGATAATGTAAAGGAAAAAATGACAAAAGAAACAAAGAAAACTAAAGAAAAAACAATTGGTTTCTTTTCCGGTATATTTAAAGGTGCGAAACACGCTACAGAAGATGTGACAGATGATATTAAAGAATTCCTGGATGAGACGAAAAAAGAAGCTGAAATGGAAGAAGAACATGCCAAAGAAAAGGCTGCTGCAAGTCTGAAAGATCTGAAAGATAAAAAAGATACTGCTGTTAGTGGAATTCAAGAAACATTGGACAAAGCTGCCGATAAAGTAAAAGAAGCAAAAGACAAAACGGTTTCTGCAATAAAAGACAGAAAAGATAAAGTTATCGAGGAAGTTTCCAAAGATGCGCAGAAAGTTGCCGATGCTACGAAAGCAGCTGGTGAAAAAGTAGCAGATGAAACGAAGGAAATCGGAGAAAAAATGGAGAAAACTGCGACAGAAGTTGCACAATCTACAAGGGATACTAAAGATGCAACAATTAAAGTAAAAGAAGATACCAAATTGATAAAAGAAAAATTAGCAACAGGCGCTGATGCGGCAACAGAAGCTGTGGATAATGCAAAGGAAAAAGTGACAAAAGAAACAAAGAAAGCTAAAGAAAAAACAACTGGTTTCTTCTCCGGTATTTTTAAAGGTGCGAAACACGCCGTAGAAGATGCGACAGATGACGTTAAAGAATTTTTTGATGAGACGAAAAAAGAAGCTGAACTGGAAGAAGAACATGCCAAAGAAAAGGCTGCTGCAAGTATGAAAGATGTGAAAGATAAAAAAGATACTATTGTTAGTGGAGTTCACGAAACATTGGACAAAGCTGCCGATAAAGTGAAAGAAGCAAAAGATAAAACAGTTTCTACACTAAAAGACCAAAAAGATAAAATTGTAGAGGAAGTTTCCAAAGATGTGCAGAAAGTTGCCGACGTCACGAAAGCAGCTGGTGAAAAAGTAGCAGATAAAACGAAGAAAATCGGAGAAAAAATGGAGGAAAGTGCAATAGAAGCTGCACAAGCTGCCAAGGATACTAAAGATGCAGCAATTAAAGAGGTAAAAGATGATACAAAATTAATGAAAGAAAAATTAGCAGCTGTTGCTGCTTCAGAAATTGCAGATAGTACAAAAGATAAAGCAACGAAAGAAACGAAAAAAGTTAAAGAAAAAACTAGTGGTTTCTTCTCCGGCATCTTCAAAGGTGGAAAACATATTGCTGAAGATGCATCTGATGATGTTAAAGAATTTTTGGATGAAACAAGAAAAGAAGCTTCTTTAGAAAAAGAACGTATTGAAGGAGAAGTTGCAACAAATATTAAAGATTTAAAAGATAAGAAGGATACGGTCGTTACCGAAGTTTATCAAACTGCAGACACAGCCTTCTTTGATATAAAAGAAGCCAAGGATAAAACTGTTTCTGTAATAAAAGATACGAAAGATAAACTTGTAGAAAAAATTTCGGAAGATGCTGAAAAAGTGACCGATACAACAAAAGCCATTGGTGAAAAAGTAACAGCGGAATCAAAGAACGTAGATGAAAAGATGGAATATGCCGCGGCAGATATTGCGAAAACTACCAAGGAGACTAAAGATGCAGCTATCAAAGAGATAAAGGAAGATACGAAATTAGTGAAAGAAAAATTGGCAGCAGGTGCTGATGCTGCTGTAGTGACAGTAGATAACACAAAAGATAAAGTGACAAAACAGGTAAAGAAAACAAAAGAAAAAACAACTGGTTTCTTCTCTGGTATTTTTAAAGGTGCCAAGCACGCTGTAGATGATGCGGCTGACGATGTTAAAGAATTTATGGATGAGACGAAAAAGAATGCTGCGTTTGAAGAGGATCGTGTCAAAGAAAAAGCTGCTGCAAGTCTGACAGATCTGAAAGATAAGAAAGAAACTCTTACTGAGATTCAGAAAACTGTAGATAAAATCGTTGTTGAAACGAAAGATGCAAAAGAAAAAGCAGTTTTTGCAATAAAAGACAAGAAGGATGAAGTTGTTGAAGAAATTTCCAAAGGTACTCAAAAAATTTCCGATACTGCGAAAGCAACTGATGAGAAAATAACAACGGAAACAAAGAAAATTGATGAAAAAATAAGAGATACCGCGACGGATGTTGAATATACTGCCAAGCACACTAAAGATGCAGCAGTTAAAGAAATGAAAAAGGATACAAAGAAAGATAAAGATAAATTGACAGCAGATGCCAATGTTGCTGCAGAAAGCGCGGAAGATGCGAAAGATAAAGCAACAAAAGAAGTAAAAAAGGTTAAAGAAAAAACCAGTGGTTTTCTGTCTGGTATATTTAAAGGCGCTAAACATACGATGGAAGATACAACTGACGACGTCAAAGAATTTTTGGATGAAACGAAAAGAGAAGCATCATTAGAAAAAGAATGTATTAAAGAAGATGTTGCTGCAAATATTAAAGATTTGAAGGATAGAAAAGATGCCGTGATTACAGGAATTCAAGAGATCACAGACAAGGCCATCATTGACGCAAAAGACACGAAAGATAAAACAGTATCTGCAATGAAAGATAAGAAAGATAAAGTTGTCGAAGAAATTTCCAAAGATGCGCAAAAAGTTGCCGATATCACGAAAGTGGTTAGTGAGAAAGTAGCAGATGACACAAATAAAATCGAAGAAAAAATAGAAGAAACTGCGACAGAAGTTGCACAAGCTGTCAAAGATACTAAAGATGCAGCAATCAAAGAGGTAAAAGATGACACAAAGTTAGTGAAAGAAAAATTAACAGCTGGCGCTGATGTGGCAGCAGAAGCTGCCGATAGTACAAAGGAAATAGCAAAAGAAGCAAAAAAAGCTAAAGAAAAAACAACTGGTTTCTTCGGTATTTTTAAAGGTGTGAAACACGCCGTAGAAGATGCGACAGACGACGTTAAAGAATTCTTGGACGAGACGAAAAAAGAAGCTGAAATGGAAGAAGAACGTGCCAAAGAAAAGGCTGCTACAAGTTTAAAAGATCTGAAAGATAAAAAAGATGTTGTTAGTGAAGTTCAAGAAATTGTGGATAAAGCCGCCGATAAAGGGAAGGAAGCAAAAGATAAAACAGTTTCTGTAATAAAAGACAAAAAGCATAAAGTTGTTGAGAAAATTTCCAAAGATGCGCAAAAAGTTACTGACGCCACGAAAACAGCTGGTGAGAAAGTAGCAGATGAAACTAAGAAAATCGGAGAAAAAATGGAGGAAACAGCGACAGAAGTTACACAAACTGCCAAGGATAGTAAAGATGCAGCAATTAAAGAAATAAAAGAAGATGCAAAATTAGTGAAAGAAAAATTAGCAGCAGGCGTTGATGTGGCAGCGGATGCTACAGACAGTGCAAAGGATAAAGCGTCAAAAGAAGCAAAAAAAGCTAAGGAAAAAACAGGTGGCTTCTTTTCTGGTATATTTAAAGGCGCTAAACATGTTGTAGAAGATGCTACTGACGATATCAAAGAATTTATGGATGAGACGAAGAAGGAAGCTGTTTTGGAGGAAGAACGTACTAAAGAAAAAATTGCTGCGGAGCTTAAAGATTTGAAAGATAAAAAGGACGTTGTCGCAAGTGAAGTTCAAAAATCGGTAGACAAAGCCATCACTCATGTGAAAGACACGAAAGATAAAACAGTTGCAATTGTAAAAGATAAGAAAGATAAAGTTGCAGAGAAACTTTCCAAAGATGTACAAAAAGTTGCTGATAGTACAAAAACAGCCGGTGAAAAAGTTGCAACAGAAACGAAAAAGTTCGGTGAAAAAATAGAAGAAACTGCAGCAGATATCGTGCGGGATGTGAAAGATGTTAAAGAAGAAGAAATCAAGGAAATGGAAAAGGATACAAAATTCATAAAAGATAAATTAGCAGAAAATGCTGATGTTGCTGCGGAAGTTACGGGAAATGCAAAAGATAAAACAACAAAAGAAACGAAGAAAGTTAAAGAAAAAACTAGTGGATTCTTTTCTGGTATATTTAAAGGTGCAAAACACACTGCGGAAGATTTATCTGAAGATGTGAAGGAATATGTAAGCGATACTAAAAAGGAAGCAACTAAAGAATTAGAAGGATTAGAACATAAAAAAGATGATGTGATGCATAGTGCAATAGATGCCGTGGACAAAACCATTAAGAGTGTGGAAGATGCTAAAGATAGAACAGTTTCTGTCGCGATAGATACGAAAGACAAATTGACAGATATAGCTATCAAAGATATAGACAAAGCAACACATGATTTGAAAGCAGCTCGTGATGACATAGTCACAAAGACCAAAGAAGTAGTTGATAAAGTAGAAACTTCCGTGGCAGTTGTTGGACATGATGTGAAAGATATTAAAGATGCAGCTGTTATAGAAGTAAAAGAAGACGCTAACATTATAAAGGAAAAGTTAACTACCAAAGCTGAATCTATATCGGATTCAGTAGAAGTCACTAAAGACAAGGCAACTAAAGAAGCGAAGAAAGCCAAGGAAAAAGCTAGTGGATTTTTTTCGGGAATATTTAGAGGATCGAAACATTCCATGGACAGCACAGTAGATGATGTAAAGGAATTCCTGGATGAAATGAAAAAGGAAGCAGCATTAGAGCAAACGCATGTCAAGGAAGCAGCAGAAGCCGAATTAAAAACTCTGGAACATAAAACGGATCGCATGATTTCTGAAGCAAAAGAAGCGAAAGATCGTGTTACTGAGGAAATAGTTGATCAAGTCGAAAAGACTATCGACGCCACTAAAATGGCAGGCGATAAAATAGTTACAGATGAAAAACGAATTGTCGATGACATCACGCAAGGTGTTGCATATGTTAAAGATAGCGTGGCGAAAGAAGTAAAGGAAGATGTACAAGTAAAAGAGAAATTAAAAACAGGTAGTGATGCTGTAGCAGAAAGTACTGCAGCTACGAAAGATAAAATTAAGGAATCAAAGAAAGCTAAAGAAAAGGGTAGTGGTTTTCTTTCGGGAATATTCAAGAGCGCAAAACATTCTGTAGAAGAAGTATCTGAGGATGTAAAAGAATTTGTAGACGAGACAAAGAAGGAAACCATTTTGAAACAAGAACAAACTAAAGAAAAAATTGCGGGTATCAAAGACTTGAAAGATACAAAAGAAACTCTTGTTATTAGTATTCAAGATGTCGCTGATAAAACCGTCATTGACGCAAAAGCTGTTAAAGACAAAACTGTCTCTGCAGCAAAAGACAAAAAAGATAAAGTTGTTGAGGAAGTTTCTAAAGATGCGCGTAAAGTTGCTGACACCACGAAAGCAGTTAATGAGAAAGTAGCAGATGAAACGAAAAAAATCGGTGAAAAAATAGAGGAAACTGCGGCAGATGTTGCACAAGCTACCAAGGATAGTAAAGATGCAGCTATTAAAGAGATAAAAGAAGATGCAAAATTAAAAGAAAAATTGACTGCAGGTACTGGTGCTATCGTAGAAGCTGCGGATAGTGCAAAGGACAAAATGACAAAAGAAGCAAAGAAAACTAAAGATAAAACAGGTCGTTTCTTTTCTGGCATATTTAAAGGCGCCAAACATGCTGTAGAAGATGTAACTGATGATGCCAAAGAATTTCTGGAGAAGAAAAGAGAAGCTTCAGTAGAAAAAGAACATGCTAAAGAAGAGGATACTCGACGAGGACTTAAAAATTTGAAAGATGAGAAAGATACAATTGTTTCTGATATTCAACAGGCTGCAGACAAAATTGCCGATGACGCGGAAGAGGCAAAAAATAAAGTTATTTCTGTTGCTAAAGACAAAAAGGATAAAGCTGTGGAAGAAATTTCGACAGATGTACAGAAAATTGCCGATGCGACGAAAGTAAGCGGTGAAAATGTAACAGCAAAAACGAAAAAAGTTAGTGAGAAAATAGAAGAATCTGTAGCGGATGCTGTGCAAGAAATTAAAGATATTAAAGATACGGCAGTTACGGAATTAAAAGAAGATACAAAATTAATGAAAGGAAAATTGACAGCTGATGCTGCTATAGAAACTACAGATAGCATAAAGGACAAAGCCACAAAAGAAGCGAAAAAGGCTAAGGAAAAAACAGGTCGTTTCTTTTCTGGTATATTTAAAGGAGGAAAATATGCAGAAGAGGCAACTGACGATATTAAAGAATTCTTGGAAGAAACGAAAAGAGAAGCTTCATTAGAAAAACAATATGCTAAAGAAGAAGTTGCTGCAAGTCTTAAAGATTTAAAAGATAAGCAAGATGCTGTTATTACTGGAGTTCAAGAGGCCGCAGACAAGGTTATCACCGATGTAAAAGATGCAAAAGGTAGAACAATTTCTGCACTAAAGGACCAAGAAGATAAAGCTATCGAGAAAGTTTCCAAAGATGCGCAGAAAATTGCCGATGCCACGAAAGCAGTTAGTGAGAAAGTAGATGAAACGAAGAAAATCGGAGAAAAAATGGAGGAAACTATGACAGAAGCTGCACAAACTGCCAAGGATACTAAAGATACAGCAATTAAAGAAGTAAAAGATGATGCAAAATTAGTGAAAGAAAAATTAACAACAAAGGTTGATGTAGCAGTGGATGTTGCAGACAGTGCAAAAGATAAAGCGTCAAAAGAAGCGAAAAAAACTAAGGAAAAAACAGGTGGCTTCTTTTCTGGTATATTTAAAGGCGCTAAACATGCCATAGAAGATGCTGCTGACGATGTTAAAGAATTTATGGAGGAGGCAAAGAGAGATGCTCAATTGGAAGAAGAATATGCTAAGGAAAAAATTGCGGAACTTAGAGACTCGAAAGATAAAAAAGATGCAGCGGCAACTGATATAAAAGATGTTGCAGATAAAATTACAACTGACATGAAACATACAAAAGATAAAGCAATTTCTGGTATTAAAGATCAAAAGGATAAAATTGTCGAAGAAATTTCCAAAGATACGCAGAAAGTTGCCGATACTACAAAAGCAATTGATAAGAAAGTAGCAGCGGAAACGAAGATCAGTGAAAAAATGGGCGAAACTGCCGCAGATGTTGAGCATGCTATCAAAGACATTAAAGATGCTACAATTAAGGAAATAAAGGAAGATGCAAAGAAAATTGAAGATAAATTAATAACAAACGTTGATGCGGCTGCAGAAGCTATTGGTGATGCAACAGATAAAACGTCAAAAGAAGTGAAGAAAGCTAAGGAAAAAACAGGTGGTTTCTTCTCTGGTATCTTCAAAGGTGCGAAACATGCTGTAGAAGACGCAACAGACGATATCAAAGAATTTCTAGATGAAACAAAACATGAGGCAGAATTGGAAGAAGCTCGTATTAAAGAAGCAGCAGTTGCTGATTTGAAAGAATTGAAACATAAGAAGGATGCTGTTGTCAGTGATGTAAAAGACACGACAGTTCGAACTGTCACTGAAATAAAAGAAGCTAAGGATAAAACTGTCGCCGCAGCAAAAGATACGACAGATACAGTCACTAAAATAGTTTCGGAAGATATTCATAAAGCTATTGATGCAGGTAAAACTGTTAAAGACAAAGCAGCGTCAAAAGTAAAGAAAGCTGATGAGAAATTGGATTCAACAATAGAAGACATCGCAGACGGGATTTCGCATTCGAAAGATGCAGCCATTAAAGAAGCTAGAGATGAAACTAAAGTAATGAAAGAGAAAATGACAGCTGGAGTTGAAGCTGTGACTGAAAGTGCTGAGACTGTTAAGGATAAAGTTGTTAAAGGAGCAAAAAAGACAAAGGAAAAAGGGTCCGGTTTTTATCAGGCATATTTAAAGGTGCCAAGCATTCTGTTGAAAACGCAGCAGAAGATGTCAAAGAATTTCTAGATGAAACGAAACGCGAAGCAGACTCGGAAGAAGCTCGTACTAAGGAAGCAGCAACGGCTGGATTGAAGGAACTAAAACATAAAGAAGATGTTGCCGTTATTGGCATAAAAGATACGACTGATCAAGCTGTTGCTAGAATAAAAGATGTCAAAGATAAGACTGTTGCCGCAGCGAAAGATACAAAAGAAAAAGTCTCGGAAGATATTCAAAAGGCTACAGATGCAAGTAAAGCTGCTAAAGACAAAGTGACAGCAGAAATAAAGAAAGTTGGAGATAAATTGGATTCAACAGCACAGGGTGTTGCACAAAATGCAGATACCAAAGATACAGTTGTCAAGGAAGTACAGGATAATATGAAAAAGGTGAAAGAAAAATTAGTAACTGAAATTGAACAAGCAGCAGAAGATGCGAAACTTGCAAAGAATAAAGCAGTTTCTGTTGTTAAAGATCAAAAGGATAAAATTGCCGAGGAAGTTTCTAAAGATGTGCAGAAAGTTACCGATGGCACAAAAGCAACTGGCGAGAAAATAGTAGCAGAAACGAAAAAAACCGGTGAAAAAATAGAAGAAACCGTGAGAGATGTTGCACAAGTTACCAAGGACATTAAAGATGCAGCGGTTAAAGAAATGAAAAAAGATACAAGGAAGATAAAAGAACAATTGACAGCAAGTGCTGACTCTGCCGCGGAAGTTGTAGACAGTGCAAAAGATAAAACGAAGAAAACGAAGGAAAAAACAAGTGGTTTTTTTTCCGGGATATTTAAAGGTACAAAATATGCTGTAGATGATGCATCTGGCGACGTTAAGGAATTCTTGGATGAAACGAAAAGAGAAGCTACTATAGAAAAAGAACGCGCTGAGAAAGAAATGGCCGCTGATCTCAAAACTTTGAAAGACAAAAAAGATTCTGCGATCGCCGGAGTTCAGGAAGTAATAGACAAAACTGTCGCTGATGTGAAAGATGCGAAAGATAAAAAAGACAAAGTTGATGATATTTCCAAAGATGTTCATAAAATTACTGATACCACAAAAGCAGTTGGTGAGAAAGTCATAACAGAAACGAAAAAAATTGGAGAAATAGAAATAATCACGGAAGATGTTGCACAAGATATTATAGATACTAAGGATGCAGTGGCTATAGAAGTGAAAGATGATAAAAAATTGGTGAAAGAAAAAGTGTCATCTGATATAAACGCTGTAGCCGATGATAGCCAGATTGCTAAAGATAAAGCGACTAAAGACGTCAAGAAAGTTAAAGAAAAAGGTTCCGGTTTTCTATCGGGAATATTTAAAGGTGCCAAGCATTCTGTTGAAAGCACAGCAGACGATGTCAAAGAATTTCTGGATGAAACAAAACGAGAGGCAGAACTGGAAGAAACTCATGTTAAAGAAGCAGCAGTGGCTGGATTGAAAGAATTAGAACATAAAAAGGATGCTGTCGTTACTGGTGTAAAAGATACAACTGATCAAGCTGTTGCTGGAATAAAAAGTACAAAGGATAAGACTATGACTGCAGCGAAAGATACAAAAGAAAAAGTCATTGAAGAAGTCTCGGAAAATATTCAGAAGGCTACAGATGCAGGTAAAGCTGCTAAAGATAAAGTGACAGCAGAAGTAAAGAAAGTTGGTGATAAATTAGATTCAACATTACAGAATGTTGCACAAAAAGTTGCAGATACCAAAGATGCAGTTGTTAAGGAAGTACAGGATGATACAAAAAAAGTGAAAGAGGAATTGGCAGGAGAAATCGAAACTATGGTCCATGGTGCTGAAGCAGCTAAGGATAAGACAACTAAAGAAGCGAAAAAAGCTAAAGAAAAAGGATCCAGTTTTCTTTCGGGAATAGTTAAAGGTGCGAAACATGCTGTTGGAAGCGCAAGGGACGACGTTAAAGAATTTCTGGATGAAACAAAATATGAGGCGAAATTAGAAGAAGCTCGTGCTAAAGAAATTGCAACGGTTAGTGTGAAGAAACTGGAACAGAAAGATATTATTGATAGTCCAAAGGATGTTACAAGAGAAGTAGTAACTGATGTTAAGGACGCTAAAGATAAAATTTCTGACTCAATGATTCAAATAGTGGATACCACGAAGATTGCAGTTGATAAGTTTGCGACTGAAACAAAGAAGGTTAGTGAAAAAATAGAATTTAAAACCACAGATATTGCACATGGTATAGAGCATGTCAGAGAAAGTCTCGATAAAGAAATAAAAGAGGATACAAAGGGGGTGAAGGATAAATTATTAACAAGTGCCGATGCTATCACCGACGGCGCCAAAGACAAACTTGCGAAAGATGCTAAAAAAGCGAAAGATACAGATTCAGATTTCCTGTCTGGAGTTATTCAGAGTGCAAAGCAAACAGGAAAGGAAATTTCCGACGACGTGAAAGATTTTCTGGAAATAACTAGGCAAGAAGCAGCTGCTGATGAAGCACTCGCTAGAGAAGCCGCGGCGGCAAGATCGAAAGAACTGGAAAAAGCAAAGGATAAAACCGTTGGTGAAGTTAAAATCTCTATGGGTAAAGTTGTGAAAGGCACAAAAGATGCTAAGGAGAAGAGTCTTTCCAGTATAAAAGGTGCAAAGGACAAAACAGTCTCTACTGTGAAAGCGGCGGAAAGTAAGATAGAACATAGTGTGACGCAAGCCGGGGAAAAAATTAAATCTACTGATCAAGATGTGACACAGAAAACTAAACGCGTCAAAGATGCCATTGTAAGTGAAGCAAAGGAAGATACACGAGTAGTCAAAAGAAAATTGGCGACTGGCGCAGATGCAGTTGCTAGTACGGCAGAGACTGTTAAGGACAAAACCGCGAAAGATACTAAAAAAATCAAACAAAAATCAGGCAGTTTTTTATCAGGCATGGTTAAGAGCGTGAAACACGCAGTAGAAGATGTAACGGATGATATGAAGGACTTCCTGGAAGAGACCAAGCAAGAAGCAACCGCGGAAGAAGCTCGTACTAAGAGCGATCTCGCTCAAGCGAGATCCGCCAAAGATAAATCCACTAAATCTACAACTGATGCGAAGGACAAATCTGTCAGTGCTATTAAAACTATGAGAAAGAGTCCCCCGAAATCACAATTACCAATGGATATGAAAGGCATGGGCAAAGCTTCGCCTATCACTAAGAGAACGGGCAAAGTGACTGAAACGCCAGCGACAAAAAAGAACGGTGATAGAATAGGATCGAAACGCGAGATTGCTCAGGAGGTTCGTAGATTTGATATAGCTGGCAGGTCGGAGACGTCCGGTGGCGTCGAGCATTTAACCGAGACAGTTAGCATTAAGAAAGTATCTCGCATTCCACAAAAGAAAAGTTCGAGTAAGGAGACAGACGATTCGGGTAATTCGCGTAGAGTAGTAGAAACAGTAACCACGGTAGGGCACCCCGAGCCTCGCACACGGCACTCCGTCACCACAATCGTGACAAAGTCTGTGCGAACGACCCCACCGCCACCCAGTTCACTCGCCGAGTTCACTGACAGTAGAACCGAAGGTATCTTGCAATAATCTTGCGTTATATCCATATCTATATCTATATTATATATTACATATACCAGCTGTGTGTAACATGATTAATGATTAAGTTGACGCTTCTCTGTAACTTCAGTTTTACTAGTTATTCTCGTGACATCAGAGAGCAAAAAAAAGAAGAAAGATATATATACATATATATATATATATATATATACATTCATGCACCTTCGTCAGTCATTAATTGAAACCTAACACTCTAATCTCTCAGTCATTTTCAGTCCATTATTTCATCATTTTACGATCCGTAGAACCAATCGACAACATCCGAGACAATCATACTACCGCTTATTCCTATTATAATTTTCTGTGTATTGTTTTAAATTTTCTTTATGTTTCCATGTATATCGAATGGGTATATTGTTAATTGAAACCAATTTTGCATGAATGAGACGATGTATTTAATAATGATTATATGTATTTAAAATGAAATCTAAATCAGGAAGAGTTCATTATAGTATGAAGATTCAAAGAAAGATCTGATTAATAGAATATAACAAACGATATACCTATATGTACATACTACTTTAATTATTTGCTGCACTTATTTTCAGTTACGTCTTAACGATTTTGTTAATCTATTTAATGCATGATTCCAGGTTTTTGCGCTATTTTTTAAACGTCTCTTTTACCATGATGGATAATTTTCCTAGTATTACTTCTTGAACATCGGAATCTTATTTTGTTGCCCCAACCGTGTCTATTTTTTTTCGTTTGTAGCGTATATAACATATAGAGATCACGTATTTACGATTATGCGGTAATTATGTCTCATTGAAATTAACAGGAATACCACAACTAGCGAAGCATGAACTGAGGTATGCCATGCAGAGACAAAAAAAACATCATCCATCATCTAATCTTTGTTGAATCATTGCTTTCAATGTCATATTTGCCGATTCCCAATGTAAACTCAATTTTTTTCTTTGTGAACTTTTCAGACGTGACCAAAGAGGCTGCACGACGGGCACAAAACCTGGCGGACCAGGCGTATACTTCGACGAAAACAGGTAACGTAAAATCGACTCGAATAAAATGTAAAACAGTTCACGTACGCGGATCATCATCTCCGATCGAAGATCAGTAACGGTAGAAGACTTTGTTTTTTGGTGCCCTCATTTATATTTAGCTTTATCTTCCATAGTTAGCACCTGCCGACGCTTTCACACTAACTGATACTGTGCGCACGTCTCTTACTAAATAGTTACCGATCTTTTTTTTGTATTGTCGAAGACAAGAGATAGAGTTTTCATTTGCTCGAAAAAATTAATCTGTATATAATACATATATACTCGTCGAGTAGTTTAGCCTGTTGTATAATGTGTCCAGCAAATTGTGGTATCGTCATATCGGTGAGGAAGTGACTTTTCTGTGAAAAAAAGACAAGCCAAAGAAATATAGTTTAGATTTATTTTTTTCAATTAATTGCGTGATCTCAGAAAAAATTTGGAATATTCAGAATGTTCTCAATGTTTATCTGCTACCATAATGGTACATTTTAGTAAGATTCAGGCGTCATAACCAGACACCGTTTTTTAATGAGTGTATTCTCTTTCGTTTCCGATAAAAAAACTAATCCTGGTTGCAATATTGATACTAACTAAAAAAATTAAATAAGCGGGCAGAACCGCAATGCACGCGCACACGCATCATGCGCGAGACGCATCTCTTCGGGATCGCTTCTCCTATGCCTCACATGCGTGCGTGCGTGCACCAAGCGAATTTTTCGTTAATTAGTGCGTAATGTGCGCGTACACATGCGTATGCGAGGCAGACACGCTCCGAATCTTTCTGGTCTAACTTTGGCAGCTGGGCTAGAGTTAAAATTCTTAGTGTGTATCAATGTGCTTTATGTCCTTGTTCCTGTTCTTGTCCATGTCCTTTTGGATGGGTCAGGGCATGATTCGGCTGAGATTGATGGGACTGTAGAGAGGCATGCTACTTCTGCTCCATCAAAACAACCTGTTCCCGCCCCGCGTCTCTCCACCACCAAGCCGTCTACCAAACCCGAGTTCCATCTGGAGCTTAGTGATGCCTCACGAACACGTAAAACGGTTGAGCAGCCTTCCAAGCCAACACAGGAGATGCAGTCACCGAGCAAGAGCAGTCCAAAGAGCAAGATACCTTTTAAAATCGACGATGCGCCTAAATCAAGCGATGATCCCAAATCCGTCCCATTAAAGTTCTCGGAAGATCACAGGCGATTCATCCATCAGATCGGTCTACAGGCGATTTCGCGAACCGTCAAAAATGTTACTGAAGATACAGAAGAGGAGTTGATCAAAGAGACGATAGAGGAGAAAAAGGAAGTATCGAGCAATGCGATCCAGATAGTTAAAACGGATGATCTGACTGAGCCTATGATAAGTGGAAAAATGGAAATAATTCCTTCCGTAGAGCAAATACGAACAACTACAGTGATCAACAATTCGTCGATCGATCCTACAAAGTTGAAAGAACTATTGGAGACTGGTGGTATTGTAGAGATGATGAGGACTGTGACTTTGACGTCAGAGGACAGTACTTTACAACCTGTAACGCGTGAGGAAGTTGTCAAGAAGATAAACCAAGTCGCTAATACGCTACCCAGCGAGATCTTCGATTTCGATAATTCTTCTACCACTACAATTAGGACCGACAAATCGGAGTCTGACGGTGTCGTGCAGATGGTGCAATGCGTGATGTCGGAGGCGTCGGAGATCGAGAAAACCGAAAGAGTGGTGAGAACGATGACTTCCAGCAATGGTGGCGGCGGCTACGGAGACGCGGAGTCCGCCCTAAGAAGCCTTCAGGAACAATTAACGAGATCTGAAATCGGAGAGACCGCTTCTTGGACAGCGGCGAATGAACAGTGGGAAGTGCAATATTCCCAAGACACATCACCCGGTTCTGGAAATGGCGGTGTTGACACGTTTGCCAGCAACAACAACAACAATAACAACAAGAACGATGGTTCAAGGCACGATATGCACAGCGACACCGATAGTGACGGTTCGCCGCAACCTAGAAGAAGATCTCCGAGCAAGAGGCGTACGTTAGGCAGTTCCAGCGGGTCGGATGTAGCACTGCACGAAGGTGCGGAGCTGTCCCCGTTGGAGGACGACCAAGGTACCGCACTCTCACAGCTAACCTTCTGCATAAGCAATGTACATACCTCGAACTCTCCCTCGCTAATCGGTTACTTCCTGGATTATGTGAACGAATGAATCCGAAAAAAAAAGTAAAGATATATTTGTACATAGATTATTATATGTTGAGCCTTGGTGTTGAATCCTTGCTACCTTTGCATGCAACTCCCATGCATTTTCCTGTATTTCCCGCTAGTTGCACGATGAGAAGAATTAATATTGGGTGGTGGAAGTTGATTGATGAAGATCATCCTTGGAACAATAAAGTTGGTAGATTAAGAGATTACTCAAATCCTAAAGTTACAGGTGTCACAGATATACAGTTGTTCCAGGGATGTAAATTTGGATTTGGAGACAGTCAAAGATCTTTTGTTAGCTTATTTACAATTTGCATTTGAAATTTTCTCTTAGTTTTAATAGTCTTTTTATTTATTTACGATATTTTGCAGTACATTAAGATTTTAAAACTTCAAAGAAATCCTTTCTTGAACTTGAAATATCGATAATTTGGTTAATTTTTAATTACAAGGACCTTTGACTCTCTATTACTTGAAACTTGAGGTTGCAAAGAACAAAATGGGAATTGTTTGCTTGGAAATTGCATGATCTGTGATGTTTTGCACAAAGATCAATGTCAATGGCGTCGTACGTACCTTTTCATAGAAGGGTAATGACCCGGAAGGAAAAATAAAGCTTGTGAGGTACAGTCGTACAAATCTGCAGTTATAAAACATGCGGTATATTCTTCTTCATGCTTCGAGGAATTGTTACATGTACGATTATTGGTCGACTAAGTGTTGCTTCTCGTTTGGGAAACGTTCGATAAGAACATCATTCTTTTACTTTTTTGTTTTTCCGTTGGTCTTGGCTAAGATGGAGAGGTTTGTGATCAGGGGCTTCCTGGGATTAGTATACTTTCATTCGCGATCAGTCACGATTAAACATATATCTATCACACGTCGACGCCTTGTACATTCGGTGATATATAATAAGATTTAATGAAGTTACGTGATTTTATCGAAATAGCGCTGACGAAATAACAGGGCAATGTTTGTAATGATTGAAAACAAAATTATACAATGATCGCAACAAACATTTAAAAAATTGTTATGGGATATAAATTCAACGCATATATCTAGCCATTTAATACTAAACAATATGAGCTAGTTCACAGAAGCTTTTCCAAAAATTGCATGAGAATATTTTCATTATTCAATGAAAATAATTGCGCGATTAAACTTTGAGTTTATCTTTTGAAGCTTTTCAATTTGATAATAAATTGATATATAGGCAATATTTTTAGAATCAATGAGAATCGTAAACATACTGTTTAATGATGATAAAATTAATTTATCTCGATTTTGACTTTCGAGACAGAATGTAACTATCCTGTTATTGTCGGCTTTTTCATACTAATTACATGGCTGTGGAGCCATCATCTTATCAATCAGCCAGTCAATCAATCAATTAATCAATCAACTGATCAAAATTTACATATGCGATCATAATTCATGGCAATTGATAATCTTTAAGTGGCAGAAACACACGGTATGGTACGGTCGATTTGCTCAGGTAATACGATAGAACCGAAGACTAGGATGAAGACATCCGGTAGAGCCAGCTGTGCGTGTTGGACGAGCATAGCTGTCGCTGTGCTGATACTTCTAATAGCACTTATACTTGCCCTGGAGCCACAAATGTTTCGGCGTGTCATCTACACTCTGTCTAACAATATCCCGAGGCAAGCCGGGTACGATTACCCTTCACATTATTTATTTTTTTATTAAAGAATATATATACCATTTTATAATATTAAATTTTTTTAAAAAACCAGGCTTTTACGCGGTTATCAGGATATAAATTTGAACTGCTAATAAGTATCGCTAATAATTATTCAATATTTTATTTTATTTTTAAAAGTGACACGACTCAAATTTTCTCTGATCAATGCTCGACAATTTACTTAAAAAAAAATGATATAACCAATTATCATTCTTATGAGTTCGCTTGTATACTGTTATAAATGAAAATTAAGAAATTCTCTAAAGTTATAATACACATTAATTAGATGATTGCCTTGAACGTGTCACTTTTGAAGAAAATGTATATAATTAATTCATAGATATCTTTGATTATTGTCATGCGAGGTGTGCTTAGGGCTTGTATCAATATTATATTAAATATACAATGTTCTATGATGCATAAAACATTATCAACAGATATATTTATCCAAATGTGATATCGTATATAATACTGAAATCTATTTGTATATTTTGTGAATCACTTGCAATCGTAATGATTTCGAAGTTAATTTATTTGCGTATAAACTATTTATAAGAAAAATTTTACTTCGATTGAACGCCAGCAGTGATTTTAACAATTCCGGCGAATAGTGAGGAAGATTGAAAAACGCGCAATGAATGGTACTTATAAAATTGAACTACCTTCTGTCACATAAAGGATTACTCTCTTGTATCGACATGTAATATCGATTACATGTGATAGGTCATCATTTATCTTGAGAAGACAGGTAAATCCCCGCGATCGACGAAACTTGTTCCGCAAGCTTTCTTTTTTCTAGAGTACGACCTGCATGAATATTGACATTGATATTCCCCCGCATGATTGCATCTTTGTATTGTACTTCTTAGTCTTAGTCTAGCTCGTAGTAGCTGTTTTACTTTTGCGTAGTACCTCGTTGTTGGGGCACAATGACTTTCCCGCTCCGATCAATAGAAAAATATATTTTATACCTAGTTGCATGTATCTTCGTCATATCAAAAAACTACACTTTCCTTTCTCTCTCTCTCTCTCTCTCTCTCTCTCTCTCTCTCTCTTTCTTTATTTTTCATTTTCTGTTTTTATCTTTCTTTTCCTTCCTTCTTTTTCTATTTCTTTTTTGTTTCGAATATCTTATAGATCACTATTACCCCTCTAGCTCTCTTCTGACAATAAGCAACTCAAGATAAAGCTAAAGTGTAGAGGGACCAACAATCGTGTTTTTTTAGTCACGTTAGGATTGTTAGGCGAATCGTCATGTAAGTAATGTCTAAGTGTATGTATATGTATCGTGTCTATACACGTGTGCAAGCACAAGATATGCAGCTTGTTTCGAATTCGATATATACGGACGAGTACACATGGCTACATCTCGAACGGCACCAAACTAACTGTCTTTTCGTCGCTGTGAGAGCAAGTTGCGTTGCACCAACCGATATGCTGCGGCTTTTTAACAAGTCCATCACCGAATCTGACCCTTCCGATCCCGCAGAACTGCAAACGTACGTCGAAGGACAGTGCGAAGGGGACTAAGAACCGATATAACTCCGGCGAGTTTGGATTTCAACATCATTTCGACGCATCGAAAGGCGGACTCTCCGGAATTACATCAGGTTAAAATCCCCAGATGGAGAATCGAGATAGAAGATATTCAGGTTTCTTCCTCGCATCCCCTGAGTCTGAAATCATTCTTCTTATCAACGGTTTGCTGTTCGAACTATAAACGCAGTAATCATTTCGATAGCGTCATTCAATGTTCAATCGATTAGCGTATATCAGCGTGCTTTATTGATTCAGTATCCTTGAACATTTGAGTTGCTCAATTCATTCAATATGTCTTATTCTACCGTGCCAGACATGAAGATCGACTTAAGTAAAATGATTTATCGTCGCTCTGAAGAAGTCAAAATCTCCGCGAGAATATATATTAACCAGAATATATATTAACGAGAATATATATTAACGTATTTTTCGCATCAGGAATTAATATCATCCAATTATTCGTAATAATACACCAGCAATACTTGACCGTTCGTCTAACAATACTAACTAATGTAGTTAGTACGGGCTCCTATAAAATGGCTGCCAAATCTCATGGAACGTTTTGTGCAAAACTACGGTCAAAACCAAAGGGCGGTAGATTTGCGTATGAAAATCGTGATACTTGATAACTTCTCTTTTTTAATTCCGGTAACATTGTTTACCTGAGAAAGATGTATTTTTTGTCGTATGCACAATAGTGTAAAAATATCTACACAGGAAAACCTTTTTGATCTTATATCTTCAAAATTATCGTTGCTTCATTTCAAATACCGTTGAGACGAATTGATGATTTCGTTTCTGCTACGGTATTGTATTTTCAAACTTTATCCGAATGTACATTATACTATCCGGATGTATTTACCAAATTGTCAAGGAAACACCACTTTCAGTTTTTACCGTAGTATAATCTTTTGTTGTATCGAGAACGTTGAGTATCTACATCTCTTATATACGACTAACTGCTAAATGCTTTGTTCAGCGGCTTTTATCAGCGCTTCACACGAGCTCGCTGCGCGCAGCACAATCGTACTGAGAAGTATTTCGAATATTACTCAGTAATAATATCGCCGTAATTAACTATCTACAGATCAACAAGCGTTTATCTTTAAGCGCTGTTATAACGGTGCTGTCTTCCTATGAAACGTAGCTGATTTTTCAAGCGAACCTAAATAGCAGAATAATTATTTATGTATAAAAAGTGAATACAAGAAGTCAATAAATTCTAAGTTTATCTTATGTTATAAAATCAAAATTAATTCAATACGAATTTTGGCTATATTCCAAATTTCACACTGTCAGTGCTGAGACTCTAGTACGTATAAATTATAGATTTTCAGCGCCGGCAGTAAATTTGGAACACAGTCTTTATTAATTAGCACGTCTTCATTTGAATCCAATAGGATTTTATAAAAATTGTGTTACGCTTCTTGATACCAAAAGAAATTAATCTATATATCGAACTGTTATTTAGGATCATATCAATAACATAATTATTTTTACTTTTCGTACATGAAGCAAGGAATCATCTCGATTGTATCACAATTTATTAGATTCTCTGTGATTAGTCACTATACGATTAAATCATAATTGATACATAGGAATTCAGCCGAGTTTGAGATGATTTACAGCTTGTAGCACACGTGTAAAAGTAATTAGCATCACGAGAAAAGAGTAGTGGACACAATAAAAGTTGTACAAGTGTGTGTGTATATATATATATATGTATGTGTGTATATATACATCACGCGAGATATAATATTTGCCGTGATCCACATGCAGAGGGAGATCACACGTGAGGAAAACGATTGCATATACATAGTTTGGCTAGTTGGGTGATTATTATATAACATATATTATATTATGTATCGTCAAATGTTTAGCGGTGTTGTAACTTTTTTTATATGTGTCTAGTATTTTATCCCCTTGTTTTGGGCATGATGTAAAATTGAAATATATATATAAATATATATATATATATATATATATATATATATATAT
>NW_012130068.1:616588-647648 GCF_000143395.1 Atta cephalotes | reverse complement strand
TTGAAAACGGAAATAAGGAAATTTCTTATTGTTACTCGATTCAAGTCACAGTTCAGGCATAATAAAAAAAAAACGAGCCGTGAGAGATATCGGATCATCGCGCGCACCGGCCATGTTGATTTGATTAACAGTGAGAAATATTTTTATGCATCGGAACACATAATGTATAAATTTAACTTGTTTAAAGAATATTTCCTAACAATTTTTAATTGTATATATGATAATTTCTTAGCATAACTTATTATATATTATATATTATATATATATATATATATATATATATGTATATATATATATAAATTAATGTATTATGGATTGTAATAATTGTAAGGTGCTATAACAGGAGTATTTTATTTATATAGCGAGTCCCTAAATAAATGTTACATGCTCGTTAATTGTAAGCTCGATGCGATTACTGTCAACGTTGTCATCCACGTGAACCAATGTAAACTGGAATAACATCTAAAGAAAACCCGTTACAATGTAGGGATTATGTTATCTAGGGGAATGGGCGATGCGAATTCGTTTTAATATCTAAGCCGATGTTAGCTTTCAGTGTACGACACAATTTTATTGAGCGCAAAGAGGAAGGAAGGAAAATCATATAATATATAAATATATTTAAAAGAACAAAATTTAAATAAGCTATTCTATTAATGTATAATATATTGAAAGATATAATGATTATGCTATCTGAAGTTTATAAATTATTATCTATAATGACTGTTATACTACGTTTAATAGACTTGCCTAGAGCCTATCTGACCTAAGGACCAAAGGCACAATCACACACGCGCATCAAAATAAAATAATATGCTCCCATGTATTGTCGTCACATTTGGACAGAATTCATTACAAATATCGCGACGCTGGTGCTTCAACGCTATCAACGATGTTTTACGATTTATCTCTCGAGGGGAAAAATATTTTGTACGTATTATTGTACAGATACATGTGCAGCTATACGTGATCATATTACGTGGCATATAAACGTATGTTCCATATGCGATAGCAATATACTTTGTATTATTTTATGTTACCGACAAATGTAATATCTGCGCCATTTATCATTGAAGCATTGACGTGCCAGGGTCAAATTGATGCTTTATATCTCACATACTTTTGTACAAGTTAATTTTTGTGGACAACATAATACGTCAAGCAGTCAAGCATATTCTCCCTATACTAATTACATGTCCCTCCTCAATACTATAATGGCATTAAGTTGTCACTACAATAGCATTGCATGGCGTCAAAGTATCAAAAAGGAAAGACTATACTTTACTATACTATTATGTGAGAGAACTATCAGCGGCATAATAAATAAAATGTTGCATCAGAATTACAATGTCCTCTACAATAGAAAAATAAGGAAAGAGGACACCTATTTCATTCTTTCATTTTATATTTGGATATTCGATAAATAATCAATCAATCGCTATTTTTTCGTATATATTTTTCTTTCTGATTTAACATTTTTTATTGTTTTCAAATATTGTTATTTAATTATATTAAAAAAAAAACCATTATATTTCGGATATGAACTAAGCAGGACAATTTTACGTAAGTATTATATATACATTCTTCATATTACATATTATAAACATTTTTTTGTAAACAAAGAGAAATACTGCATAAATCTTCTAGTCGATACATTACAGGGAAAAAATGTGGGAAAGTAAGTATGTTTTTTTTCCATTTACATACGCAATTTTATTTAATGAAAAACTCCAAATTCACAATCAAATTGTTTCTTTTACATTATAATTTAAATAATATTATCCGAATTTTATTGAAACAAAAATTATACAAATAATTAATTTGCACATTTTCGCTAATACCAAATAATATCGAAATGCAGCACACACTGTAATCTCCTTTTACAACGAAGAATACGCATTAAATAATTGCACTGATTACATAACAAAACGCATGTCCTAAGAATTAAATGTGGCACGCGTTACGTGTTGTACTGAATAGCTATATTACTAACAATGTATGTGTTAACCGATTGAAACAATAATAAAAGAACGCTAAGACGGGAAAGTTACAGAGAACTTATTCCTTCTCATGCGTCTTTTATTAATTTAATATTTTTAATTTATTACTTTAGCAATTTATACTAGTAATAGTTCTAAAATCTCATCAAAATTTGACAAGTCTAATTGTACGTTACTTCGCTTCCTGAAAGATAATTTTTAATGAGAGACATTCCAACATATAAAAAGAATACTTACTGAGTGATATATAGTGATATTTCATTTTCTGAGTTAATAATATATGTGTATATATATATATATATATATATATATATATGTATATTTCACAAATTGGCAGATAATACAAGACGTAAAAAAGAAATATACAAAGAAAAACAATCATATAAAGGTGGTATGCATATTGATTATGTACAAACGTAGATCTGATTAATCTGACGCGTACGCAAAATTCAACTCAATATGCTAAATATTTATAATTTTGCTATTTGAAAGAATTTACGCTTCTATAAAAATTTACAAATATTAAAAACAACTATTCAAACTGGAACACGATGTTATCCATAAACTGACGATTTATTTGTAGATACATACAGTGAGATGAGCTACTCGACAGAAGGAAACTTTGACGTGTAATTGTATTTTTGAAATGAATAGATGTCCCCATATACGTTCACGTGATGTATCTTTTTTATTATTAAACTGCGGGTCATCAGATCTGTAAGAAGAATGATATATATATCACATGCTGAATGTAACACTATTTAGTTTATTACTTAGACTAAAATAAAATAAATAAAAAAATAAAGAGAAAAATGTAAATTAAAAATGTAAGCTTTTTAATTGCTATTGCACATAAAACAAGTGTAGTAAAGCTAAAAAATAAAAAAATTATAATATAACATAAATAGATAGAATATATATACAATTTTTAAAAATATATAAAAACTTACATTGTCAACATCATCTTCATCATCGTCGCTAATTTCATCCCCAAATTCGATGTCTTCATCGAATCCATCTTCCACGAAGGTTACTGTATCGTTGATACGCACTAAGAGAACATTTTATTTTAGAAAGTATATAAAATAAAAATTTTTTGGATAAAAAAATTTTGTTTCATAACTTATAAGATAATTTATAAGATTAAGAAGAATTTAACTAAAAATTAAGAGAGGTGATATACTAAACTACACTTCGCAATTTCCATTGCAAAATGTGCTAGAATACTACTTACCAGTTTCTGGGAATTCGCCGTACGTCTTCAAGTTACGTGCTTCGTCAGATGTGTACTTCAATATAACATCTGCCTTAGCATCCTGGTAGTCTCGCAATCCAATCAGTATGATGTCTCCTTGATTAATCCAAACCTTCTTCCGCAACTTGCCTCGAATGTGGCACAATCGTTTGACCCCATCGAAACACATGGCCTCTAACCTACCATTGCCCAGCATTTTTGTCACTTGAGCATATTCTGCGCAAAACAAACATCGAATAAGTCACCAACATTCGTTCCCAAAAGGACGTCGCGTCATTCGCACCATATTTCACTCTCACCTTGTCCGTCTTCCTTGAACACCAGCTCTCTCTTCTCAGTCTCGTTCTCATTCTTTCCTCTTCTCCTATTTTTACCTCCCTTTCCTGCGAACAAAGCGTGGCTTGCATGATAGTGTTCTCAGCGAGTCGTGCGAAAGGATGAAAATACTTGAGACTCGAATCGCCTCAAGGATGACGTTGACGCGAATTAGGTTAAGTTAACAAACTTAACCACATTAGTGGAACAAACACGATAATTGAGAAAAATCGAGAATTCAAGATTAAAGATAGAATCGAGGTTGTATTTACCTTTATTCTTTGGCATGATGCTCTAGCACGATTTTTCTCAACGACGATGCAAATAATTCGATGAAAAGCGACAATGCGGTGCAACGCTTCGAAGATCTTTGCGAGTTGTGATAGAGTTGTTACAGAGATGGTCGATTGCAGACTGTGGGATGTCAGCCTAATATGAAATGCTCTTCGTTTCTTCAGTTTTGATATCTAGATGATAAATACTCTCGTAATTTTTAATTAACAGATTGGTGGAAGAAAATGAGCACGTAATGAGGAAAAATTTACGGAAAATTTTGATTAGTTACAAAGTTGACTCAAGAACCGTACACTTCCGGCTTGCCCAATTTTACGGATGTTACGACACAAATCCCGCAATTTCTAAATTGTTGGATTCATCCATTCTTCATATTAGACTATATTAAACTGATTAAAATTGTCTAAAGAGCATTGTCTAAAGAGAAATTGAGTGATGGAAGCTTCTAGAAGACGAAAATTGAAATTGAAATGTAAAAGAAATTTATTTAAAATTGTTAAAATTGTTATTGCCTCTTATATTTTGTTTCCTAGAAACTTCGTTTACGATTTTATTGTTATTTTTCCCTACATTCGACTTTTATGCCCCAATTTTTATTTTCGTCACGAATTGCTCTCTTATTTAGAAATCTCCGAGATATATAATAATATCCTGTTGCTGACGGATGCAATGGTAGATAGTTCTTTATAATTACATTGTTCTTTATAATTACATTGCGTCGCGCTTTCTGCGCTCAAAATAAGATGGATATATACAATTAGACATTGGAGAGAAAAAGAGGAAGAATGATAAATCCATTGTGCACTCTTTCCGTAGAGTACAGTTACAAAGAAAACCTACATCTCTTAATTTAGCAATTAATCTTAAAAGTTGAGATAATTAAGGATGAATAATTAATGTTTATAATATTTTATAACTAAAAACGTTCGTATTTTGCATTTTTTAATAAATATATGACAGGAAAAGAACTCGATACAATTATAAACATTCGTTTCATTGTGAAAGGTTATCTAACCAATAAGTAGATATTTCAATTTGTGATTGAATAAGTTGTTATGTTATCCAAAGTGACAGTTAATATTATTAGGAGATCGATGTATTACAATGCGCGTACACTTTGTCATCTACGAGATCCTTTACGATCAAATCTCTTGTGTAATGGCGATGCAAAACCAAAAAGTGTACAAAATCATTGTCACTTGTACATAGCAAAAAGATTCAAATCCAAAAAGAAGACTGCTAATATTGTAATATATAATATATAATATATAATATATAATTTATTGTTAATATAATTTATTTAATTTCTTTTCCTTAATATGATCTATTTAATGTCTCCCATTTATTTGTTCTTTCGGCAAGCTTTTAAATACTGATGAATATATTCTCTTTGAAAATATATTGCAGAAGAAAGATGAGAATGAGGATTCTGACAAGGAGAAAGAGAAAGACGATGAGGAGGAAGCTGCCTTAGGTTCAAAAATTATCAAAGTAAGGATACCTTCTATTCGATTAGATACTATTTCCAAAACTGGATTTGGAATTTCTCGCAAGTATGTCTAATTTTATTTTGTGTACTATATTTGTACAAATATAACATATTGCTTCATAATTTATATTTTTATTTAAATCTTATTTATTTCATATTTTTCTTAGTAAAATTGATGAGGCCTTTTATGGAAGCAAGATTCGTATAAATGGAAATAAAGTATTAAAGAAATCTAAAGAAGTAAGTTTATTATTTTTGTAATAAAGCTGAAATCTATTGATATAGTCTTAGTAAGATTATTATTATCTTTATACTTTGTACAATTATACATGGAATAATTGTAACAGATGAAAATAGGAGATGAAATCGATTTAATTTTGCATCAAAGTGTGGATAATCCTGGATTGCTAGTTATAAACAGAATTGTGATATTATCAATGGATCCTGTGAATGACGGTATACAAATGAAATTATCTGTAGATAAAAACTTACTAATTGAAGATTATGAGGATCCATATTTATAATTTAAACTTTTTTGCATGTCAATAATAAAATTGCATATTGTACATGATAAAGTTATTAATATTATATTTAAATAATTCTTAGTAGTTTATCCTTGACCTACTATTAGGCTATTTATATATATTACATTTATAATATATTTATGTATGAGAATGTAAAAGGAGAATTTGAAAATAGGAAATATATTAAAATTCGAATACACTAACATATATGTTATTTTATTCTGTAATTTCTTTTATTTTGTCAGAGATTGGCTGCTGAATTGCTCCTAGTTCTTGCAACAAGTCTTGTTTAGATTCAAAGTATTCTTTATACCACATAATATGTCTAATTTTCTCTTGAACTGTCAAATATGGATTCTTTGAAAGTCCAGTGCACACTAATTCCATAAAATGACGAATTGGTCCTGATTTAGGACACCATCCTTTCAGATGACGTTCCATAAAGATATGTTCTGAGAAATGAACATTATGCTCTTCTTCCATTCCTGAAATATATAGAAATAATTAAACTCAGTTTTTCTAAATAAAGAGAAACATAATATAAAAGCATGTGTAATAGAAACCTTGCTCATTATCAATAGGGAATTTCCATAATTTTCCTTGCTCCGTCCAAAGAATTAGTTCTTGAAAAATATTGGCAGGTGGGTAAGTTGTCAATATTTTTAATTCTCTTTGTTCTAATGTCGCCCATGTTTTCAATTTCGGTATATTTGGTGAAGCGGCATTCATAAATTTCATTTCAAAAATTTCACTAGGTTTTCCATTCCACAAATCGATATCTTTGAATCTATCATATAATTTGAATCTATAATATAATAATCAATTAAAAATTATACGTTAAATATATAATATTTAAAATATATTAAAATATCTAAATATGTTAGATTATAATATAATAAATAATATCATTTGTATAAATGAATGGATTTAATCTCTATAATATAATAATAATATTATATTTCTTGTAATACCTGGCATCAGGCGGTTTTTTATCAGTTTTTATATCCTGTAACATCTTTTCAGATGCTTTATTTTGTAATAAATTTCTTGATACACTATTTTCAATTACTTTCTTTATTGGTTGATTATTATATTCGTCCAGCAGGGTTTGCATTATAGACTTTTTTTTTAAATGTTTGTCTTGGGAATTTTTTTGTACGTCATATTTTGGCAATTGTTTAACATTTTTCTGCATGTAACTATTAAATATACTTATAATAAAAATATTTTTTAAAAAACTTTGAATTACAAGTAATGTATATGTGTAAACATACATATTATTACACATATTATTATATGGAATATATATAATTTATTGTACTTAGATACAATAATGCAACAATACATCTACATACGTGCTTTCCTGTTCTTTCAATGCTGTTACTCTAGACACAAGAACTTTTTCAAGTAAGTCTGATGTTGTTTTGGTTTTATCTCCACCAAGCACATTAGCCACACCTTCTGCTGCATTTATTATTTTCTTTTCTACAAAAAAAATAATTTAACACATTAAGCAAGATATGAACCTGCACAAAGATAAAATTATCAACAGATAAAGTTACCAAAAGGTTCATGTTTTTTATTTGATTTATTCTTCTTATTTTTAGGCTGCATGGCAACATCAATAGTTTTTTGCGTCTGTCTCATCTAAAAAAGTAATAACAGATATCTTCGTTAAAGTATATACTACTTACATTTGTCTCTGAAAAATATCTCATTATATATACTTTTAAATGTAATGTGTGTCAACATTTTACTTGAAAAAATATAATACAATTTAGCATAATTATTATTTATAGATATTCAGTTTGATTTCTGTGTTCTTAAATGCAATAATTAAAAAAAATTATTTTTAAATATTAGAACATTTTTAAAAAAGAAAATGTTTTTATTATTTTTTTAAAGTAAGAACTTTTATTGTTAGTATCTCTGTATGGTTTACTAAAAATAGAATAAAATAATAGAGATTCCTAATAGAGATGAAATAATATATTCGAGATTTAACAGAATTTAAAATAGATATCATTACATAAAAATCTCATAATTTACTTGTATCACGTTATTCAAGAAGTTTTCCAAATCATATTTGTTATCTAATGTTGCACTTGCAGAACTTGCACTTTTAACATGCTTTGCCTTTGGTTTTGTTTTTTCAGAATCAGAATCTGATGAATCTGATGATGATGATGATGAAGATGAAGAGCACAATCTCGTGGAAATATTTATCCATTGAAATATTCCGCTTGAGGATCTTATATTACATCTATGAAATATATTTCTTGATATAATAACAAAAATAAATAGATAATATTTTACAGAATAATACAAGTCTAAAAACATAAATCAATAATAATATAATAAATCACTTTATATAGCATAATTGCATGTATATGTATAAAAAAATAAAGATCTAGTTTAATTATAAAATAGTAGTAGAGAGAGAGAGAGAGAGAGAGAGAGAGAGAGAAACTATGTAGATAAAATATAAATTGAAAAGTATACTATATGACTTACCCTTGAAGATATATAATCATGTTTAATTATATAATATTTGATTATTATATGCTTATTATAATAAAAATTCTACACATTAAGCCATAGAAAACTTTCCCAGCAAACAAGAATGAATTGAAATGAATTAAAATGGATTCTGATTTTCAGAAATATTGATTCACGAATATTAAAATGAATTTCAATTCAACATATATATTTTTCTGAATGCATTTTTATTCATTTATAGGAATTGGAGTACATCTCTATCTCTTTCAATCTAAAAATAATATTAGTTTTTTCTATGCACATAAACATAATTGTAAATACTGTTCAATTTAAAATTTTGAATAGGAAATAGTTTTTCAATCCAATTGCATCCAATTGAATTTAATTGAATTCAATTTAATTGAATCCAATTAAATCCAAAAAAAAATATTCGCTATTTAAAATTCACATTCGGATAGAAAAAAATTTCAATCCATTCTCGTTTGCTGGGTTCTCGACATCTTAATACACAACATTTTTAACTATCTATTAATTTCAATATAGTGCAAATGTACTTACTTTGATAATATGTGTAAGGGCAACATATTTGCAAATATTTCACAACTCAATTATATCACACTGAGAAATGAGCACGAGATAGCACTTGTCTCTTATTCAGGAACAAGTAATTATAGAGACCATAGAATCTAATAAGAAAAAATTAAATCTAGTTGATAGTCGCATGTTAATAGTAGCGACAATAATGCACTATATATCAAATACTTACATACAAAGATTAATAACAAATATAATAATTCCAAAATAATAAGATTAAAAATAAGAAATCCTAACCTAAAGAAAATGGCTTGAGAGCGATTCCAGCGATGTTATCATGGCCTGCGCCATATTGGGAATAGATACTAGCACTTCTGAATTTAGGAGATATTACATTTCTCTTCTTCCCTACCGTCGGTAAAAGAATTTATTATTTATAGTGTGTAGTTTCTAACAATTAATAAATTTAAATATAAAAATGATGAAATCGCCTTGCATCATTTGTAAAAAAAATATAGCAAATCAATTTAAAAGTGCAGAAATTATTAAAAATACTAATTAAAAGTTGTCTGAATTCATCAGTAAGTCATATATATTTAAATAATTTTGTTCCTTAAGTTCAGATAGTGCTAGTATCTAAGGTCTAATTTTCAATATGGCGACGTCCATACCCATGAATGATCTCATTCTCACCTTTTGACTCAGGTTTCGATATGGTTAATATCTTTGCGCTACTTTCGTAGCATTATTGATGCGATATAGTACAATTTAATAAATTTTATATCTGGTTAATCGACTCCGATGACGGAATCGGGGCGAATCAAGGATGAAGAAGACGAAGACAGTTTAGTGAATCGCAACGCAATGCAATCAAGGTCGGTGACTGTCAACATGGAATTACAAAGCGTCATCCGTTATCATACTTGTCGTCTTCGGTCGCATTTAACATAATTGCCACGTATATGCTCGTAAACTTGTAACTGCTAGTAGCTGCAATCATGTCGAGTAATGCCGAGCAGAGTATCGCACCGCCACCAAATAAAAAGCTGATGGTACGTTTATCTTATGCAACATCATTTCCTTCGCCTCGTACAGCATGATGAAATTAAAATAATATAATGAAACTTATTAAAACAAGGTTTATATTTGCTTCATATGAATTACATATATAATTTATTTTAATTCTTTAGCTTGATATTTGCTGTTATGTATTTCATGTACCAAATTTGTTTTTTATTATCTTTTTTTTTCATCTTTTTCTTCAAAATATATGCATGTATGTATATATTTTGTATTTATTTTAAATACAAAAAGTACAAGAGTACAGATATAAATAGGAACAAGCAGATTTTAGATTTAAATATTTTATTATTTAACCATGATACAAAATTAAATTTGAAAAAAAAAACAAGAATATCTTGCTTGTTGAAAGACTTAATGTCTTATTTTATATAGAATGATTCGTTATGGAAGATGCTATATGGAAGAGAAATTGATTTACTAGGAAGAAATCTGTTGTCTAAAACATGGAATTAAATTTTTTATGGAAAGTTTCATTTTCGAAGATTCATTTGAAATTGTAATTATACCTGTCCTCTCTTTTTGAATAATTTTGAAATTGATATATCCATGAGATAAAATAAATATTCAGATAAATATTTATTTAACTATAAAAATACATGTAATACAAAAACGATTATTAGCACAAATTTCAGACACTTACACTAAAAAGAATTATATTAATCAAAAAATTCAAAAAATTAATATAGAAATCTGTAATCTGTATGAATTTAACATGTCCATCAAAAAATATCAAGTTGAGAGTGATAATATTTCATGACTTAAACTTCTTGCATTCAGAATGAAATGAGATAATTTCTCCTTGAAAAAAACACAACAAACACATTAAATCTTTTGAAATTTCAAATTACATTCTGTTTTTTCAGGAAATTATTTCCAAATAATAAAATTATGAAAATTATAAAATTTGAATTTGAATATATTCTATAAATTTTGAAAATTTTTTTAGATCTGCGCAAACGTGTCGGAGCAAGCACATCACATATCCAGAGCTAAACGAGGACAAGCTATAGGCAGTATTCGTGGTTTTCGAGGTTGCACGGTATGGCTAACTGGTTTCTCTGGCGCTGGCAAGACCTCCATCTCATTTCAAATGGAAGCGATTTTGGTGAATCATGGTATTCCTGCTTACGGCCTAGATGGCGATAATGTTAGAAGTGGTCTAAATCGTAATCTAACTTTTAGCAAGCAAGATAGAAAAGAAAATATTAGAAGAGTGGCTGAAGTAGCAAAACTCTTCGCTGACAGTGGACAAATATGTCTCTGCAGCTTCGTGTCACCTTTTGAAGAAGATAGACAGATGGCAAGGCAGATTCATAAAGAAGCTGACTTGCCCTTCTTCGAAATATTTGTAGATACACCCTTGCAAATTTGTGAAGCTCGCGACACTAAAGGCCTTTACAAGAAAGCGCGGCAGGGTACCATTAAAGGTTTCACCGGCATTGATCAAATGTACGAGAGACCCACGAAACCTGATTTAATTGTAAAAACCGAGAATTGCACTCCTGAGGAGTCTGCTTCGACTGTAATTGAGCTTTTAGAGAAGCACCGCATTATTCCGCCGTTTGCAAAATCATCAGATCTAATCAAAGAGCTCTTTGTTTCGGATTCTAAGCTTGCTTCTGCGAAAATGGAAGCAGAAACTCTACAGTGTGTGGAGATTAATGAACTCGACGTGCAATGGCTGCAAGTTTTAGCAGAAGGATGGGCGACACCATTAACAGGTTTTATGAGAGAACATCAATACCTTCAGGTATACTTAAAGCAAGCCTTGAAACATGATTGCATCCCGCATATGATGTGTTACCTGAAAATTAAGTGATGCGATTTTATTTATTAACTTAATTATTGAATTATCATAATTTCTTTAAGGCTCAACATTTGCGGTGTTTGCTCGAAGATGGCAAAGAAGTGAATCAATCGGTGCCAATTGTTCTTGCAATAAGTACAATTGATAAGAACCGTTTGGAAAATTCTCTTGCTGTAACCTTGAGGCACAAACAGAAAGCTTTGGCCATCCTACGAAGACCAGAATTTTATTTCCATCGAAAAGAGGAGCGTTGCAGTTGGCAGTTTGGCACTAATAACTTAGGTCATCCCTATGTCAGGATGATTTATGATTCCGGCGATTGGTTGATGGGTGGCGACCTCGAAGTGTTGGAGAGGATCAAATGGTATGACGGACTCGACAAATACAGACTCACGCCAAATGAGATACGTGCCAGATGTCGAAAAATGAAAGCTGACGCAGTATTTGCTTTCCAGCTAAGAAACCCCATTCACAATGGTCATGCGCTTCTTATGCAGGTATGTTATCTGTTCAAAGCAAATCGTTTTCCTTCATATAACAAAATATAAATGAAAATCATCTTATTTATCCTTTTTGTATCCTTATTCGCATAAGGATACAAAAAGACTGTTGTTGGAGGAGCGTGGTTTCAAAAATCCTGTGCTGCTGCTTCATCCGCTAGGTGGCTGGACAAAAGAAGACGATGTATCCTTATACACCAGAATCCTGCAGCATAAGGCTATTCTAGACGAGGGTGTGCTGGATGCTAATTCTACGTTACTAGCTATCTTTCCCAGCCCGATGATGTATGCTGGACCGATTGAGGTGAAAATTGTAACTTAACGAGCCTTTAGTTGTAATTTGACTTTTAATTTCAGCCGTTTTGCTAACAAAACTTTGATTTTGTCTCTGTTGTAATCCTATGCATTTTTTATTGTAATTACTATGAATAACATAAATGAAATAAAACACAATTGTTTTTATGCAGGTGCAATGGCACGCAAAGGCTAGGATGAACGCTGGCGCCAATTTTTACATCGTAGGTAGAGATCCTGCAGGTATACCACATCCAAACAAAGATGCCACGCCTGACGGCAATTTGTATGATCCCACTCATGGCGCCAGAGTACTCTCCATAGCCCGAGGTCTTCATAATCTCGAGATCATTCCATTTAAAGTGGCCGCTTATGATACACGGAATGGTAAGATGACATTCTTCGAACCTGAGCGAAAGCAAGATTTTGAGTTTATTTCGGGAACAAAGATGCGAGGTGAGTTTTTGATTATGATATTCTTTAATATGATATTCTATAATAAGTTTTAATATTCTAAAATATATATAAACAATATATAAGTAAATGGTTAGTGAAAGATAAATATTAAAAGCAAAATAGACATATATTAATAATAAAATAATATAAAAACAAAGATAAGTACAAAGTATAGTAAGGTAAAAGCGAAAATAAAACAGAAAATTAAAATATAAAATATAAAATATAAATTTACCTGATTTATCTTTCATATGATTAACAGAAAATTATAGAATTTATCTTAAAATAATCTCAATATTTATTTTATAATAATTTCAATTTTCGTTATATTTTTTTTCAAGATTTTAAAAAATTGAAAAATTATTATATAATATTGTTGTTGTATAATATTGAAACTTTTGTTGTATAATATTGAAATTTGAAATTTTGTACGTATGATTCAACATTAATTATTTTATTTGCAGGATTAGCAGAGACAGGCCAGAATCCTCCGGATGGTTTCATGGCACCTAAAGCATGGCAAGTACTTGTGCAATACTATCAAAATTTAGACAAAAATTAAAATTTGAATTCTAATGAGTTAAAAGTTTGATCTTCAGATGATTTTTAATGAATTTTGACGAACTTTAATTTGAAGTTTGGCTTTTGATATATTTAAAAAAATATGAGAGAAAAAGAGAAAGAAGTTTTTCCTTTCTCCTCTATCAAAGATTTGATAAATTTGAAAAATCATTTCAGAAATAACTTAAAAAAGAAACTCAGATTAAAGATAAAGATAATGTGGTTAATTCAGAACAGCTTGTACAAAGAAAGATCGATTTTTTTCAGAAGAAAATCACGGTTATAAAATTAAGTTATATTTAGGCAGATACAATTCGTTTATCTGATTCATGTTTATCAGAGCATTAATATATTATTTTATTTTAAAACTAATATCAGACTATTTATTGAAAATCAATAGAATTTGAACGTGCATTCTCTACAAGTGTATGCTAAAGGTCTTAAATTTTTTAATAACGAAAATATGATATAAATAAATGTAATTGATAAAATATTTAATGCGCATATAGCATTCTTAGCGTAATGTACATTGAATATTTTATCAACCAAAATATTTATGTTACTTTTGCACTTAGATATCTTTACATATAGCTTCTTTATAATATTATCGACATGAATTTGCAATACAATTCTTTCATGATCAACAATAAAACAATAAGAGATAAAAGAATTTTATCTTTTCTCGAAACGAGAAGAACATTCCGATTCTACTTAGGAAGAATTTTCAAAGATACATACAATCATTGGAATAAACGCAGAAAAACTTCATAAATACTTTGAAATAGAGATATTAATTCAAATAAATGTGTAAGTTACATTGAAATTTAAATAAACTTTACTTGCAAATTTTGTGTCAAACGTTACACATTTGAATTTCATGCAGCACAGAATCTTTAGCAACATTACAACACGTTGCAATTTTGTGAAAACATTGTAAAAAGAAACATTGCAAAATTATAAGACTGTAGCAATTGTAGCAACGAAAAAAAAAATTCAAGTCCAATTCTGATTTATTAAGAAGCAAGTACATGCGGTACTGAAAAAATCTTACGCACTAACAAATACAATAATAATCATTGACATAACTAAAATAAAATCATATGCATTTACTTATCTAATAAATGTATGTACTTTTTGATTAATTCCAAATAATTTTTCCATAACTTAAATTTGTTTCTCAATATACATATATTATGACAACATATACTGCAATTGCGACTATATTTGATTATTTATTATATAACGTAACATTTACGATTACATTGCTACTTAAATTTATTTTTATATTAGAAGATATATAAAAAAGACAAGATTTTTTTTTTTAAGTTTAAATTACTAATACCGAATGTATAATATCATTAGATATTTATAACATTGTCATTAATATATGTGCATCGTATCGAAATTATGCTTTGCGTGATGATACATTTTATATTACCTTGGCAGGCAGACATTTCTAAATTCTATATATATAATGTTATGATTTTTTAGTCATCTAGTTAACAGACGCAACTGTATTGTACATAATATTACAATCTTGCAATGAAATATTTCTATAGTGTTTTTGCATTCTGTGCTGTACGAAGTGTATTCTTTCGGATGCATCATTCGGCATATTCACAATAATCCTCTATTGTATATAAAATTTTATTTTATACAAATGAAATACGAAGAGTCTGATATTTCCTATATAAATACATAGAAAATAAATGTATATAATAATATATATATATATATACATATATATATATATAATAGTGTTTCTCATAAAAAGATATTTTAAATAATACTTCTATC
The DNA here is from genome assembly GCF_000143395.1 of Atta cephalotes. NCBI lineage: Eukaryota > Metazoa > Arthropoda > Insecta > Hymenoptera > Formicidae > Atta > Atta cephalotes. Next base: position 632,240 of record NW_012130068.1, on the reverse strand, counting down.
ACGTCTGTATACATTATTTTTTGTATATTTTGTTAATAATTATAATTAAAATAATTTTAAATTTATTAAATTAATTAATGACAAAACTAGATACATTTATACAATCAAATCTTTATATGTTTTTCAGAATCTGATTTATAAATTAAAAAAATTTTTTATATATTTCCATATTATTGCTTAATGTTTTATTATTATAAAATATTGATCATGATGGCTTCTTGATGTTTTTATATTCCTTAATTTTTTTACATATTTTGCAGTATAATTTCTGCAGTAGTTAAAGAATTTAAAAAATAAAAAATTTATAGATTTTTAAAGTGAAAAAAAATGCATAAGTTCTTATGATTAAATCTAGATATTTGAAATTTCAATTCCTAACATTAAAAAGATATTTCGTTGCAAGATTACACAATATTGTTATACGACTGTAAAACAATTACGATTATAAATAATTCACGATTTATGGCTGTTTCTATTTATAACTATAAATCTGAAAGAAAGTCTTCGTATGTCATATATATATTTTGTCGTATACGAGTTGAGAAATACTGATTTGTTTGAATAATGCAGAAAAAAAAATTGAGATAACTTGATTGCTATGTCATCCATAGCTGCAGCAAATAATTACGCTTTAACGAGTAGTGACGTATATATTTATAATTTTAATTTCAAATTGGAATGCCAAAATAACATCGGCATACAAATACATATACATATGTATCGATGTCTCTTCAATTTTCTTTCAGCTGTAAAATTTATCATTTTGTCATAAATAATAATTATATTAACATAAAAGTTAATTTTAGTCATACATTATGTACGCCTACTTATTTTTAAAACAATTTCTCCAACTTTATAAGTGCCTTTTACATTAATTTTATTAATATATAATCTTCCTCCTCTTAAAAAATATATATATATATATGTACATCCATCACTATATTTAACTCCTCTTTTTTCCTCTTCAATTTTTATACTTGCAAATACATATTATGTATAAAAGTGCAAATTTTTTTTCTCGTAAAATTAGATATATCAATTTACATATGGTTGTTTTATTTAGAAATCAATTTTTATTCTGAAGAAAGTGAAAGAATGTTAGAATAATAATCCGTGACCTTAAAAAATATGCATTTCCTTATACATTACATCTTATTCAAGACTTAATATATATATAAACTGAGTTCACTTTTTAACTATCTTTGTAAAATATGATAAGCATTAACAAAGTACATACTAAAAAGCGGTTTGTTTTTTAAACTGTATTATGTTACATTTTCTGAGTTTAAGTGAATAAATAATTTCTATAATATATATAGAGATAGATTTAAAAAAATTCGAAATTTGGGCAAGAAAAAAAATACAAGAGTGCCTAGTAAAAATATTTAAATCTTATTATTAGAACTATTCTTTTTAACTGTATTTCCTGTATTTGAAATAAATTAATAGACAAATGCATTCAAAGTTTGAAATAAAGGAAAAACGCTGTAAATATAGCTAAATGAAGCAGAGTTTGCGTTTGTTAATGTTTCGCAGTAACTCTGTTGATATAGAATGTGGATGATTATTAAGATCGTGTTATCCTATGGACTTATTTTTATTTGAATGGCGAGAGGAGCGCGAGCGTGACATGGTAGACAGCATTGATCTATCATGCCAAAGATCTCGAATTCGATCCTGGTAGGAACTAAAATATTTACGCTCGTATCTCCTCTCGAAAAAGGCCGGAAAATCTATGGGAGAGCCTTCGCACAGAAATATCTCAAAAAATCTGCCGTTCGAAACCAGCATTAAAATAGTAAGTCCCATATGCTTGTGTATTAAATAATCAGCATGTACACTACAAGTATATGAGAGAGATGTAACACAGGTCTGAGGCCAAACATAAGAGGAAGAAGCAGAAGAAATGCCTAGAAATAATGTCTTCGCTGACATTAGTTTCGTGATAGTGTGGAACTATCCGAGGCGTCAAGTGGCTTGCCACTCGGTGCGATTGACTCACAATTTATAGATCTGGTTCAATCCCACCTGCGTCCACATACGCAATTTTTCGCGTTTAAGGCTGAAAATAGCTCCATTTGATGATTAAAAGATTTTTAATCATTTATCGTTAAATTATAGGTCCCATATATCAGTATTTATACATAAATTTGTTCAAATCCAGATTGATTGATAAATACGATGAGACAAATACTGATAGATACTAATAAATTTTTTTATGTATCCCTTGCATTATAATTTAAAAGATATATGCATTATGATTAAACGATATAAAAGTTAAAACCCTATGAGAATTTAAAAAATTTCTAGTTGAGAATACAAAATTTGAAAAACCTGAAATCTAGAAAACTATCAAATTTAAGAAATGTTATATCACATATTTCCTAGATTTAACGGAATCTCTCTCCTTCATATATAGAAATTAGAACTCAATTATAGAAATTAGGAAAAATCAAAATTTTGTTTCTTCATGATATTACTTGCATATACTTACCACAATATTCAATCAAGGAGATTAAATGGGATCCAAAAAACTTAAAAATTCTTGAATCTTTTATCAATACGTTCAATTTACAGGAAAAAATCTGTGAAATCAAATTTAATTGTTATACATGATTGATGCGGTCGGGAGATTAACTTCAGTGTTTGTGTCGGACAAGTCGGGCAGAGATAATACCACTGGTATGGGTATCACTTGAATCTTCCCCGAGTCGTCTTCGCTTTGCAGCACCACCGCGGTGCCAGATTGCAAAATATCATTCGTCATAATTTCATCTGTTATTATCTCTGCGCCAGACTCTATACTATCGGCCGTAACTTCTTCGGTATACATATTGGAATCTTCTATGTTCATAATTAATTCGGTAGCTTCCGATGCTTCTCTCGAAGTTTCTTCATACTCCTAGAAGATCAAAAGAAATTTTTAAAAATCAATAAGATTCATCTATTCATAGGACTACTTCATATATTGTCTTCAACATTTCCTCGTTGATAATAATATCAGAATCAGAATGTTAAAATAAAGCTGCTAACTAAGAGCCTTACCTGTTCATACACCTGTTCGTATTGTTCTCCATTTTCAAACTTGACTTCTTCGAATTTAACTATTTGTCCTTCTGATAAATTCGCATATTGTCCTTCCTGTTGTTCCTCGAATTGCTCTTCGGTAACATGCATATCCAGTTGACTCACCGAGCGCTTGACGGTATCGTCCTGATCGGATTCGACATCGGAATTGACGCACGCCGGATTCGAATTCTTCTGTTTAAGATTTCTTCCGGGTACAATACGCTTGAAACCTGAACCACCGAGACTTTCGTGACGACGTTCATGCTTGTTTTTGTCGCCGAGGTATTTAAAACGTTGCCGGCACACGCTGCATGAATATGGGCGTTCATTGGTATGCGTACGCTCGTGACAAACGAGAGCACTCACTTGCTTACATCGCCAAGGACAGTATCTGAAATATTGAATAAATAATAAATAAATGTAATGATATGTAAATTATATATATACAGGGTACGTCACCAAAATCCGGACAAATCGAACAATTTCTTTAAACAAAATTTTTAATAAAAAATTAAATATTACAAAAAATCCTTTTACATGGCACTTGGGAGAATCCCTGTAGAGCACAATTATTCGATATATCCTATTGTATATTAGCTTGAATGACGGCTTCTATTCTCGATCTAAATCGTTTGCACGCTGTAATGTAGCGCTGTCCGACGAATGCTGCCTCAAGATCGGTCCTTAATGACGTCACATTGGGATGCCGAGACTTGTTTGTGACCCTTTCAACTACGCTCCATACGTAATATGAATTTAAATCTAGACTGTTGGGAGGCCAGAATTCTTCAGCCCAAGCCATATCAACATTGTCCAAGAGCCAATTTTGAATCAAATGACTCGTATAAGCCGGTACATCGTCCTGCTAAAAAATATATGACCTTCTGGACACCACAGTTCCATCATGGTTTCACTACATCCATCAGAATGCGCAACGATTGCTCCGTCATCCGAAATCAGCGCTTGAACTCTCTTTCAATGACTCTTTCAATGACTGCAGGTCCTCGCAGTGTTTTCTTTCGAGTGACTTTTCCTCGCTGGCATACCTTCGTTGGAATGTTCTAATAAAGTATATTTGCCAATGTCATAAACAGTTGATCTCGGATATCCAAAGAACCGAATTATTTCCATTGATAAGCGCCCAGCGCGAAGGCCTTCGACGATCGCGGCTCTTCGATTACTCCGCACTTGGTTTCAACATCGCGACCATTTTGAGAATATGACTGTTTACTAGAAGCATCAGGCTTTCTCGGATGCAAACAACAACCTTTGAAGGCACAATATAGCGGAAAATTTAAATTTAAATTTGTCCAAATTTTGGTGACACAGCACCCTGTGGGCGTGTATGTATATATATATATATATATATATATATATATATATATATATATATATATATATATATATATACTTACTTTACTTTTCCATTNGACAAGACGCAAGCGATTACGAATTGCAATCTAAATCATATTCGCGCGCGCGAGAGAGATACAAATAAGACGATTTTTGAAATTGAATGCGTAATAATACTTGAAATGTATTTTAATTGTGCGTTTTCAATATATTTATATTTTACAGAAAAAATTACAACGAATTATATTTGTCATATGAATATTTCAAGAAGAATAAAATTGAAGAAGAATAACCTTGACGTAATCTTGTATATAAAAATTAAAAGAATCAATTTTTTTCCTGTTGCAAACGTCTAATAACAAATGTATAATAATTCACTTACTTGCATTGCAAAGGTCTCTCATCGCTGTGTCGGTTTTGATGATGCTTGATCAACTGAATCTTTGTCTTCAAATTGAAACCACAAATCTCGCAAGTATATGGTCTTTCCTCAGAATGGGAGATCATATGAGTCTTTAATCGTAATTGATTCACGAATCGTTTTGGACAATGAGGACATGCTAAAGTACCCTCGAGACGATTGTGCACGACCATCAAATGATGACGCAAACGCACTTCGGAGTTGAAAATACCTTCACAGTCGGTGCATTTCAACGGGTCCTTTTCCATGTGCGTATTTTTAATATGTGTACGAAGTATCAGCTCTGTCTTAAAGGTCTTATTGCAATGATAGCAAGAAACCCGTTTTTTTTCGGGTAGACCAGACTCGTTGCGGGTAATACCTAGAAAAAAATAATATTTCTATTATATCGAAAATTGCACTCAAATGTATTAAAATGTTTTTTCTCTTATCAGTTTTTTTTCTCTTTCACAGATATTATCTACAAATTTCTCGCAAATATTTTATAATTATTTTAAACTCTAATATTTTCGTAAAAAAATTTTTTTTTATAGACTAATAATATATAATAGTATATAAAGTATTATAGACTGAAGACTATTAAAAAAATGTTAGAATCACATTATAAATTATTTAGTGTTTACAAATCATTTAACAACATCAAACATATGTTACCTGGTACTAACTGGTTATGAATATGTGACATATGCCACTCAAGCGATCTCGTCGAAATCATTGATCTATTACAAATATGACACGTATACTGCTTTCCATCCTTATGTTCTCTATTCCTGTGAATTACCAAAGTCGAATGATTCGGGAACTTTTCCCCACAAACTTGGCAGGAACATTCTTTCAACCCTCTACTTCCAGTTTTTTCGTGCACTCTCAAATGCAGCCTCAAACCATCTCTCCGATTAAATCCAACGCCGCAAGTATCACAACGGAACTGTCTTTGATCTTCGTGAATTCTCACATGTTGTTTCAAAGTCGAGCTGTTTTTGAACATTTTATCGCAATGTGGACACTGGATACTGTAAGCTTTGTGTGTATGCATGTGTTTTGACAAACTGTAAAACGGCACCAATTTTCTGCAAACTGGACATTCCCTCTTATTTCCAACCGGTTGATGTTTTCTAATTCTATGATGTCTTAAACTCGCGGGATTCTTAAAATCCGCACCGCAATCCTCGCAAAGATATGCTCTTAAAGTAGTGTGAACAGATTTTAGATGAAAGCTCAATTTTTGTTTGAAAGCAAATTTTTTTTGGACACTTTGGACATTGATAAATCTTCTCCAAACTCGTGTGTTGTGTCTTCTGATGCTGGTCCAGAGTTCCTTGATGTTTGAATCTTTCACCACAAATCTCGCAAAGTTGACCGTAAAGAGTATCAACGTGTTTCTGCTCATGTTGACGTTTTTTTCCTTTGGAATCTAGGACTATTTCGCAATATTTGCAAATGAATTTTTTTACACAAATCACATTATGATTTCTTTTCGCTTTATTAGTCTGAAATTCTTCCCCGCAATCATCGCAGCAATGAAGGATACGGTAATCGTGAGATTTTAAGTGTCCTTCAAGGAGATCGCGATTGGGGAAGGTTTCGGAACAATAATCACATTCTAAATAATTATCTTCGTCGGAAACAAGATCGAAAAGAAGACCGGAAGGATGTTGAGTATCCATAAGATCTGGAAGCGATTTAGATGATGATTTTATAGTTGTGGAAAATCGATCCTCATAGAGGGAGATTATGTCTTCGTCCTTGAGGCGAGCAAGAATGATTTTACGCTGCTTTAGATATTCTAGAAATTCCTAGAATAAAAAAAAAGAAATTGAAGAAAATAAAACAACAAATGTAAAAAATCAGAATAAATTATAAATGTGAATAAAGAATTTTGTACACCGGGGATGCCAGAGATTCGAGGACTTTTTTATGAGAGAGTGATGATAGAGAAATAGGTAAGAGAAACAAATAAGATAAAGTAACAGTCTAATAATAAAATTTCAATTACCTGCAGATTTTCTGTTTTCTCCAAGACTTTTGCTAATTTTTCCAAATTCTCTTCGTTACATGATTCGTCTAGTTCTTTTTGCAAACTTTCCTTTTTCCGTTTTGTCTCTTCCAATTTTTTCATTCTCGACAACTTTGAATGTTCTTCTGTATTATCACTAATCCTTTCTTGACTTTTCTCAATCTTTACATCTTTCTCCATTTTTTCTTCTTTCGGCTTCTCTTCTTCTTTCATTTCCTTTTCCTCCTTATTTTTCATTTTCTCCTCTTTCTTCATCTCTCTCTCTTCATCTTCTTCTTTTATAGCTATCATTTCTTCTTCCGTTTTTTCAAAATTTGATTTGATAGAAATGTCTTCTTCTTCTTGAACTTCTTTTTGTGTTTCGTTCATGGTATACGTTACTGCCGCCTGATTTCCAAGAACTTTTTCTCGTTTCTTTTTGTATTCTTCGATTTGTTCCTCAATTATTTGTTCACGAGCGTCGGGGCGTCGAGATGAAAAATCCTTTGTCAGTGTTTCGTAACGTTTAAGAAAACGTTCAACAGGCTTGAGATCAGCGGAGACTGGCACTACTACTGCGCGCTTTGGTTCCATGGGTTTGTCCATTTTCTTGACCTGAAAGAAGTCACAAATATACAGGGTGAAAATTAGTGATAAGTCCTTTCGCACAGAATGGACTAAATTGAAAAGAAAAGTCTTCTAGTCTTCATTTTGCAATTTTCGATAATTTTTAGCAATTAATATCTTATTAACTATTGCGAAAATTACATATAATATAAATTATATACATATAATTTATATACATATAAAATTATCTTTTATATGTATTTATTTATCAATTATATAAATAATTATTATTAAAATTATCAATAAAAAATAAAATATCAATAAATAATAAAATTATCAATAAATAATAAAATTATCAATATAAAATTATCAATTATATAAATACATAGCTATAAACTAAAACAACACATTTAATAACAAAATAGAATTTAAAACTTCGAACAATATTTTACAATCAAATTGAAATGATAAAATTAAAAGTAAGAAACGGTTCGAGTAATTAAAAATCAACTATTAAAGGTTACAAACCAAAACAATACATTATATGACTCGAATATAATAAATAACAAATATTTCTACTTCCCACGAGATCATTATCAATGTTGAAGATAAAGTATCGGTTTTTGAGAAATTACAATTAAAATTAAAATTAATAATTCACGCATGTTTGGAAGAGAGTATATATAAAATTATAATTTATATATCGTACCTAAAAACACAAAAAGAAATTAACGAGACTTCCTGAGTAAAATGATATAAGTTAAAATAAAGTTAAAAAAGAGAAACAAAAAATGAAAATATAAAAAAGATGTAGTGGAACTATGATTGGAATCAAATGAAAATTGCAATATAATTCGCAATACAATTCGGAACATAATAAGAAAGAATGATATTTATAATTTTTCTTGATTTTTTGTAGGGATACAATGAAATTAATAATCGATAAAAGACCGAAAATAACATAAAATTTTAACAATTCGTGTTAAAATAAATTAAATAAATAAAAAGAAAAAAAAACGAAGAAATTTCTCAAAATAATAAAATGAAAAAGCCAAAATAAAAACACAAAAATTATATATTTGATTAAATTTTAATAAATTTTAAGTAATTTTTAACAATTTTTTCTTTTAAAATTATTTGCTCACACACTTACTTTTACCAGAAGAATTTCGTTCGGCTTGGATCCCTTCACAGTTACGTACATAATTCCTTCTTCTTCTGAAGGATTATTCATATTTAAGAGACTGTTCGTATCTAACTTCTGCACTTTATGCTTCTCTACTATACTTTGAATCTCATCTTCCCCTCCATTATTCGATATCATTGGTATTAATTTTCTTTTCAAGATATTCGGTTGCCACATTCCCTCTTTTTGACTTTCACCTTCTGAAGTCTGGAAGACTTCAGATTTCACAGAAATTCCCTCATTTCCTTCCACTCTCACATAAGAATCTGCTGCCATATCATACTTGTAGACAGTTTTTAGAGATTTTTCTTCTTCCTCTTCTTCATCTACCAGGAGCGCAGGGTCTTCAGGATCAAATTCCTCAATAGATTCTTCATCTTCTCCTTCTGCCACTTCCTCGAATATCCCTCCTCCTACTTGTATCATCTCTTTCTCCACGGTGTCTTTATCTTCTTCTTCTTCTTTTTCCTTCTCTGTTTCCTTCTCAATTTCAAAGTCCTGTCTCATTTTTGATTCGTTCAATGAAAAAATGGCACAGATTTTGGGAACTGAATCATCTATTTGATTTTCAGGAATTATTTGGTTAACGTGCTCTGTTGATAATGAAGATGGATTTTGTTGAATTGCGGAAGGTAATTGATATTCTGGCTTTATTTCTGGAAAGAAGAAAAAATTTTCCTTATTTTCACAATATGTCATCACATTTTTATCTTTTTTTCTTTTGTTAAATAAGCGTTGCAATTTACTATTATATATTCCAGAAATGAAATTTTCAAGTTATAAAAAATTTTAAACTCCTTTACGATACAAATGATATGTTGAGAAATACTTTTGGTAATTATGGCTTTCTTTGAATTATAAATTCTTTGATCGATTTTCCTAACAGTATGGGCATATCTAAGCAATTTTTAGAAAAAATGAAAAATTAAAATAATTTCTAAGAATAAATTTTTGAAAAACTTTAAAGCTGTCGATGGATAACAAATTCTTCAAATAATTTTAAATAGACATTACTTACAAGTTTTTATTTAAAATCTTGTTATATATAGCAAAATCTAAATAAAAATCATAAGATAGATAATATTATTTTAAAGAACAATCTATATGTAACATATAATTATTCACTATAAATTGAAATATGTTAAGAAGAGACATAAAAAATGCAAAGAAGAATACCTGAATAGGATAGTTGCTTATCCTCTTTTACTATTAAAGAATCATCGATCGATGTTACCTTCTTCGTAGCATTATCAGTCGTGAGATTAACATGGATAGATTTTAGTTTTATCTCAGCTTTTTTTATCTGCATGAAAAATTTATAACTCATTCTAAGGTCACAGATACAGTCCATGCACATCTGTGTGGACAGACTACTATCATAAGGATTAACTTCAAGATGCTTGATTTGCTGACTCAATCTCAATTTGATACCCTTTTCACTAAAGATGTCCACCTACAACATGAATTAGTCATAAAAAGTAGCTACAGTTCTATAACCAATATAATATCCAAATGTAAATAATAATCATAATATACAATATTTATACCAAAGGCAATTTTAGGCCAGCACAGGTACGACAATATTTTCTTAATTCTTGCCGTGTCCTTTCAAGAACGGATGTATCATTTTGCTGTGACTTGCTGTTACTTAAAGACGAAATCCTTGTCAACTCATTTAAACTCTCGGTATCCTGTAAACGAACACGAGGCGCAATCTTCTTCAGCTCATCTATGTCTCGAATTTGACCTACAATAGACCCTGTCTGAGATATTTTGCTAATGGTGGTACCAGTACCATTGTTGGCATGTTGAGGTTTCGATTCACTGTAGTTGTGATCACGTTTGTTGATTTCAAGATTTGACATTTTCTCCTTTTTTTTTCCTTCCTCACTTATACTAGAATCACTTATACTTGTTCTTCAGCACGTGATAAATTTTAACTCGATATTTCTTATTTTTGTAAGATAGATTATATAAAATGTATATCTTCATTTATTATTCCTGGAATATTTTTAATACAAAATTTTAATAAATAAAATGTAATAAAAATAAAAAATATCTTATATTTATTAAAATCTTTATAACACAAAATAAAATACCTTAATCATTGAAGAATTGAGTGCTGATCATAGTATTGCTGAACATTTTGTAGTTTTTGCTTATTATGTAGTTTCTGCTACATAATCACCTTTCCCTTTGCATTTATATTACAACTTTGAAACAATCGAGTTTTAATATCGCTCACGCCACAGTGAACGTTTTGTTTTTAAAATCAACTGCTTAAATTTGTGTGCTTTTCTATTGACCACTATACATGCATATATAGGAAACTAGAAAATAGAGATTAAAAAGTTTGTATTTCCCTGGAACTTTTCACAAAATCGCCAGGATATTCTTCGATCAATCGCGGCATCGAATCTCTCTCTCTCTCTCTCTCTCTCCCTTCCTCTCTCTTTGTGTTCTTTCCTTCCTTCTCTTTCTTTACTATAAAAAAATATATATACATCAAAATAGTTGTATTTTAAAATTCTGCATTTAATTCATATCGAGCAATATTATCAGTCGAAAGTGTGTGTGTATATGTGTTTGTGTATTACGACTATTAATTCCGAAATCAATTCGGTGTCCCATAAAAAACTTGATTCTAAACCGAATCAAACCAAGAACCGTATTCAGGATAGATAGAGACTCTATTATAACGCAGGATAAGTTTGAACCTTGAAGTTACCGAAAACAGAGACGTACTTTCAAAAACCGTCGTACCTCAATATAATACCAACGATAATGATCCCGTCTCCGACGAGAGGAAACTCTAAATTCGCAGTATACTCTGGTATATTCGATATTTGGCCGTGAGTGCCAGATGGCGCGTGCAAATGGCGGCTTTCCCACGAAAATGCTTGGAAACACCACGAAATAATGCGTCGACGCATTTAACTGAGCGAGCCATCTAGATTAGAGACCTCTAATGGCTCCCATACACTGGGCGCGGCAATGCTTACAGGAAGTTGTTGCAACCAATAATTTCTTTGCTTTTATGGAAAAGTAGTGAATTGATTGGCTACCGTGCCAATTTCTGTCGTGTGGCAAGCGTTGCTGTGTGCATCTATAATAAAACTGACTTTTCAAGCGCAGCAGCAAAATATCAAAACAATAGAAATAGAATCTAGAAATATACACAACAGAATATATATTGTAGAGAATTCAATAATTCCGATTGAAATTCATTTTGACTTGTTTCGTGATAGGTTGTAGGATTAGGCCAGCGTTTATAGTCGATTTTTATATTTGAAATTGTCTCAAGTATAATCTTAAGATGTCATAAACCAATCAAAGGGCTATACTAGCATCTTAAGACAATATTTAAGATAATGTCTTTAGGTAAGGTCTTAAAATAAGAACCGACTATGAATACCAGTAGAATCTTAGAAGTAGAGATTCAGGGTATGTCAACGCGATGCTGCAAACGCTTTGATCAGTTTGTAAAATTCTTTCTTCTAATTGGTTCATCAAAGGCATTTGTAGCAAGACTTTGACCACAGTCTCAGATTCATGTGCAACAATCTGCGCAGACGCTCGATGCTTGCAATGGCACCTTCAGCCCGATTTACAATAGGTTTTTAAGTTTTAAGCTATAAAAAATGGACAAATCATAGGGTTCAATGAACAGTATTCAGGTAGTTGATTCTTAGGCATTCACACTTTTACGGAAAAGCAGAAAGCGGAAAAGCAGCAGCTAATCAGAACTTGCGCTGGTAATCGACAATTTCTGCTTTTTATATGGTCAAAGTCGCGCTACAAATGCTTTGAAGCATTTGATGGACCAATTAGAAGAAAGAATTTTACAAACCTGACTGACCAATTAAAAAACGCTTTAAAGCGTTTGCAATCGCGTATTCTGTAAAGTGCGTTCGGCAATATAAATCTGAGATACGAGCTAACTAGCAGATGGCAAGCGTGATCTTCGAGCAATCCGAGTGCCAAGAATTAATTCCGAACGCTACAGAGCTGTAAACTATTCTTTAAGGTTAGATTATAAAATGAAATTGTTTATTTTTATGAATAAGTAAAAATATCCTATTAATTGAAAATTTTTTTCGCTTTATTGAAAACTGATAATGATATTATATACTAAAAATAGATCGTATAGATCGATTATACATGAATATAGCAGACTCATATGCAAGGTGTGTTTTCTTAAAAGAAAATACTACATTGCAAAATAAATTTCAGCAATTATATCACTTGATTTGTATTCGTTAAAGTCTTTAATATATTAATACAGTTTGATTAATACAGTTTAATTTCATTCCATATGTGCAACATAAGTTTTGATCTAAAAATTAATTAGCAAATTCTTAGTTTTCAAGTACGTAATTTCAAAATTCATAAAAAGGAAACGAATTAGAAACTTACTTTCCTTGTTAAATATTGTACATAATGTACTCCATGAATTTCTATTTGATAGCATTTATTTGAGTGTTTGTAGACTCAGACATTATAATAATTCAAATACACTATTTGTAAAATAAAAGTATTAAAAGAGATGAATATATGTTAAAGAATCAGTTGGATTATCATAAATATAAAGATTATGAATTTAATTTAGGCGCGAAAATCTGCTCTTGATCTCGGTCTTTGAATCCGTAAATCGAGCAGCTTGATTGGCTTTAGAAATATTAATACCGAACGCAGATGAGATGACATATAGAAAGCGAGTTGCCGAACAATTTTCAAAATAAAAAAGAGCAAACGAATTGTAATCCTCCGATTGTGATGCTGAACGCATCTATATTACTTGAAGTATAGATTCGAGAAGATGCTATTAGCGCTATTTGTGTTATTCTATCCTTGTTTTAAATGTCTAAATAAACAATGAAGATAGAATAAGAAGTAGCGCTAATAATATCTCCCCAAACACATTGCTACTTAGTACCAACACGAGTTCTGATTGGCCACTGCTTTTTCGCTTTCTGTTTTTCCGTCAAAGTGTGAACACGCCCTAAGATTTGAGTAAGCTTGAGATTTTTTCCTGTTAAATGAACAGATGAACTAGAACCTAACCTTGCCTAACCTATGAGATGAATGATTTTGAAGTAATTTGAAATGATTACAAGTAATTCGCAATAGTCTATTGAGGTGATATAGTAATAGATTTACTTACATCTATAATGATAGATTTACTTGGTTAAGAAAGATTAAAATTTTTGAAGAGTTGAAATCCGTAATATGTCGAATGAATTTGTGCATTCTGTTACGGTTCCGCGTATCTACAAAATCACGGCCGATATTGTTCGCCGCGTGCGAGAAGATGGTGCTAGCCTAAAAACATTGATTTACGAAAAAAAGCATCCTGTAAGTGTATAATCGTAAGAAGAATATAAGATCAATTGAAAAAGATCTGATCTTCCGTTAATTATGTTGCTTATAATTACGTTATAAGAATAATTTATCATGTACGATTCAGAATGTGGCCGGCATATACGGTCTCGCGGTCAACACCTTACAAGCGTTACCTCAGTTAGATCAGCTGTTTGACAAGACCCAAATTCTAACGGAACAACCGCGTCTGAATCCCTGGTTAGCCAGAGTTCTCATAACGGAGCTTTTATGGCGCAAAAGATGCTTGAAGAATCGCTCCAAGCCAGTCCTAACTGTTCTAGCTTATGAAAACAAACTACGGGAAGAATCAATAAACCTCGGCTACATAGAAACTTTCGTCGATCATAAAGATAAAGGTAATTATTATCTCTAATAATCACCGCATGCTTGCATTTTTGCAGAATTTCGATCTCCGGAAACTCATCCTAGCGCAGTAAAGGCACTCTCCTTCATGGTTCTGATTATTCGCAACTGCAGAATATTATCCAGTCGACAGAACAAACAAGTTAAAATTGGAGATCTACAAGATTATCAAAGCAGACCCTGTCATCAAGAATCGATTTGCAACAAAAAAAATAATTGTGCAATGGGTCCAGCAGCAGTACTGGGAACATTGTTCCTCTATAGCATTGCCATGTTCACTTTGCCGTTTGCTGCTTTCTTTATAATACAACGTTTTATGATATTAGAATTCCAAACTGATACTGCCGTGACTAATTACATTTCTGTATTGGCTGCTGTAATCACAGTGAACTTGATTATTTCTTGTTATGTTTATCAAGCTTTAAACGAGTCTGTTGAAGAGAAGGAACAAAATGAAGATGAAATTAGAATAGAAACTAAAGAGAATTTAAATAAGAAATATGATTAAAATAGTTTTCTTTCTAAAAAAAAAGAATTGTAAAAAAAAATTGTAAAATGTCAAATATTTTTTATATTATTTAATTAAAAAACGAGCACTCTTTGATATTTAATTAAAGGATATATATATAATTGATATGGCTATATATATGATATGGCATAATGGAGAAAGAAAAAGTTTACTAAAAGAAATGTAAATATATAATGTATATAAATAAAAACTATATATATAATGATGAATAATCTTTATTGTAATAAAGTAGCAATAGTACTTTATTTTTAAAACATTGTAAATTAACCTATAAATCCCTTTCAAAAGATGATATCTTAAATCTGCTATATATTCTACATGAGAAATAAGAAACTCTTTTGTCACTATTCCATAAAGTCTCGCTTATTTAGATATTACTTTAAATTTGTGTACTTTTGCTTGGAACACTGCGTTATTTTTAGTTTTAAATGCTGAAAATTATTGAAATGCATTTAGACTTTGTGCAAACAGACTTTATATGATATAAAAATATAAGAAGTTAAATAAAATATTTTAAGTGCACGATTAAGATCAAACTTAAATTTTAATGTAAATTTGATTTCAATTGATGAAAAAATTTTAATGAAAAAGAAATGCAGGTATATTTACAGATACAAAAAAAAAAGAAAATTTAGCTTAATAAATATATTTTTGCTATATTAAAAAATTAAACTTTCTTTTCATTAAATCAGATTTTTTTCTCCTTTTTTCTTTTAGAATTGTATTACATATCTTATCATGTGTGTGTGTGTGTGTGTGTGTGTGTGTGTGTGTGTGTGTGTGTGT
>NW_012130068.1:608568-616052 GCF_000143395.1 Atta cephalotes | reverse complement strand
CTTTTTAGTTATTAGTTATTACTATATCTTATCTATGTGTGTGTGTGTGTGTGTGTGTGTGTGTGTGTGTGTGTGTGTGTGTGTGTGTACATAAAATCAAAAAAATATATAATATATTTAATTTAATTATATAATGTATTTAATAGATGTATTCTTCAAAATGATTTGATGTTTTTCTTTTCTCTTTTCAGTAAAAAGACCTAGATACGTTCGTGTCAATACTCTTCTGTTAACAGTGGAAGAAGCAATCTCCTTTTTTCAACAGGATGGATGGCAATTATTACCCAAAAGTACAACATATTCTTCATATCTACAATCCTTATCGCAATTATCAAAGCCGTATTTTATACAAGATCTACATATACCAGAAATATTAGCTTTTCCGTCCTCAACAATCTTTCATGACCACAGTGGCTATCGCGATGGCAAGCTTATTCTTCAAGATAAGGTATAAATAATAGAATCTTTTCTATCTGTACTGATAATATTTTCTTTGTAACTTGTACGATTATTTTAGTATTATCAAATATTTATTACATAATTAATAGCCTTCTAAAAATGTATATGTGGGGCAGTTTTTATAATTATTTAATATAATTTACATTTATTCAATTTTTATCAAATTTTTTTAGTAGATTAAGTATTATTAATACTAATGTATCTATTACTAACATAACTTATAATTAGCATCATTAAGATTTAATTAAAGATTTGTAAAAAAAAGATACGTTTCATTTTACATTAAAAATCTTATTTCACTTAGGCTAGCAGTTTGCCGGTGCATTTGTTGAATCCTATTAGTGGTTCTACAGTGTTAGACATGTGCGCTGCGCCTGGCATGAAAACTACTCATGTGGCAGCAAAACTGCAAAATAATGGGTACATAATTTGTTTCTCAATCAGATTTATTATTAGATAATATGTGAAAGAAGAAAACCAAGAAATGTATTAATATCTAATATTTATTTTTATTGAGTAATTTAAGTAAACTAATTAAAGTTGAGAAATAGATACTTTAATATTAATATTAATATATAAATTATATAAATTATTATTTTTAAATAGAAAAGTTTATGCCGTGGAGATTGATGCTAAAAGATTTAAAATCTTAATTACTCAATTAGAAAAAACTCATGCCCTCTGTGTGGAGCCTCTTAATCAAGATGTTTTAACTCTCGATCCAAAATTGTATTCATATGTGGAATACATTTTAGTCGATCCAACTTGTTCTGGATCAGGTAAAGATTCACTTTTAATGTAAATTAATAATGTTAAATTTTTTAATTAGTCAAAAAATAGCATAAAGGACAGAATAAGAAAATAGAAAATAATTCTTTTTATGATTCTTTGCATTATTCCTATTCGTGAAACGAGTAATTATTTATTTAATTGTAAATTATCTTCTGTAAAATATACCGTCATAATTTTTATTTGTACTTTGTATTTTATATGTACAATTTACGAAATAATTCTACAATTTTCATTAAAGGTATTATCGACAGACCGAAACAGAGTGATATGGATGGAATGCCCGAACCAAAGCGCTTGAAGAATTTACAATCGTTTCAAGTTTATCTTTTGAGATATGCGCTGTTCAATTTTCCAAATGCGAAAAGAATAATCTACAGCACATGTTCTCTACATCCCGAAGAGAATGAGGAAGTAGTAGACGAAGTTCTGGCCAATGTTGGAAACGCTTATCGTTTGCTACCAGTTAGGCAATTGCTCAAAAATAACTGGACAAACTTCAGCTCGAAAAAATACAACTGTGGAGATTTATGTTTGTATTCGAAGCCAAATGATGATTTTTGCAATGGTTTTTTCGTAGCAGTATTTGAGAGAAATTTTGATGTGATTCTGCCAAAATGCAAACTTAAAGGGGGTAACGAATATATGAATCTTATTGAAACTAACTTGAATATTAAGAAAGATGACATGGCGAAAACATTCGCACACCAACAAGAGAAATGTGAAAAGAAGAAAAAGAAGAAAAAGAAGAAGAAAAAGGAAGAGAAGGAAATAATTTCAATGAATAATGAACAAATGAAGATATCGGCAGATATTGTTGAATTTAAAGTACTTGACGTAGATAGCAAAATAAAAGCAAAAAGTAAAAAAGAAGAATTTGAAAAAATAGATGTTTGTAATGATTCGTTTAATTTTAATTATAAAGTATTGAATGAATCTAAAGATATACAAAAGGAGACATTAGATGTCATGGAAATGAAAAAATCGAGGAAAAAAAGAAAATCGAAGCATGAAAATATATTTCAAGAACTAATTATGACGAAAAAAGAGCAAACTAAGGAAATTGAAATTGAACTGCCAAAGATAAAAAAGAAAAAAGAAAATAAAGAAATCAAGATTGATAAAATTCAGCAAGTGGAAATAGAAAGCGGAAAAAATTGTAATTGGACCATCAAAGAAGAGGAAAAAAAATAATGAGATTTATTAAATAAAAATAAATATATTGTTAAATAAGACATCATATATTTTTTTGTATTGTATCATTATTCACGTTATTCCTTATTCCGTATTTAGTCTGTTTATAAAGTTGCCAATAATAGATGATAATATTATATAGAGATTATTTTTTGCTATGTTAAATTTTCTAAGAGCCTAGAGCTGAAATCTGTGCTTCTTTATTTGAATTTTTGTATCTTAATTTTTTTTCTTCATCTAAACAATGGGTACATTTTTACAAAAGATAACAAGACCATTTGTTGATTACTGGGCTATCTTATTATTAATTGTCAATGATCAATATATCAACTCTTCGCAATTGATAAGTGAAAGAGCGAATAAATTTTTTTTACCTACTGTAAATATACATTCATTGAATGAGAGAAAATAATAAGGCGAAAGATAGAGAAAAAGAGAGAAAATATAATGAGTTGTATAAAATTCATCCTAAAGAATATTTCTCTAACTAAATATATATATATTTATATATATACATACACATATATACATATACCTATGTGTGTGTGTGTGTGTGTGTGTGTGTGTGTGTGTGTGTGTGTGTGTGTGTGTATGTAATATTTATGATTCCATCGATAAAAATAAAATGTGTTATACTGTCGATTAAATTAATAAGTGTTATCTCATTCAAAGACAGATTCTTCAGAATCTAGGATCTGTAGATAATTATATACAATCTGAAACTTAACTTAAGAAAATGTTTACAATGATATTTTTAAAATATTTTTTTTCCTTTTAAACGCTTATATATTTTTATTCTTTGAATGTTTTAAAATAAATTAATTCAATCTCATTTATTAGTGATTCAAGAATTATAGAAATTTTCTGCAAAGAAGACAAAATATAAGCTTAGTCTTTTTTCTATATATATGTTGTATATATGTTGTATATATATATATAATGTATACACGATGATTTTTAAAATAAAAAAAAGATCAACTGATATTTGGTCTCGCTGTCATATATTAGGGGAAAAAGAATATTTTTAAAAACTTAATTCCCATAATCTGACAACCCTTATATCATATAGTATAGGTAAGTATAAAATAATTCGCGACAAGGTGGCACGGAACTCTTGACCTCCTTGAAGTCAACCGATAAGCATGTCGATTAAGCCGAAGTATAATTACGGTGAAAAAACCTTTTCTGATACACACACACACACACACACACACACATATATATATATATATATATATAAAATGATATAATATGCGATAACTATGATTCAGTTTTCTAGCTTATCCCTTTACTGTGTGGTACATTACTTAACTCGCTAGGATCACGTCGCGTGAGTCACGACACGAAATGTCGAGAAATATATTGTCTATTAACATTATAACTTAAAATATCATATAAGGACTAATCGCGATGCAATATATATGATTACGAGGTGTTAGAAAATTGAAATTATTGCATCACAACTAGCGATGCATCAAAATTGATTTTCTCAAGATCGATTTTCTTATGATTTTTATTTCTCTCTTCAGCCACAATTAAGTAATGACTTTCAAAGAAACGAAATCATTTCTCTCAACTATACATATATGTAATATTATTTGGATTTAATATAGAAAGCTTAAAAACGGAGAGTTAAAAATTTTATGAATATGTTTATTTTTAAATCGCAAGCGAATTTAAACTTGTGTGCTATAGTATTCTAATCTTTTTCCCTCTTTCCTTCTTTCTCTTTCTTTCTTTCTCTTTCTCTTTAATATAAGAATAATACAACACAAATAAGCATGGATCTTACATGCAACATTAAAACAATCGGACATCAACAAATTTCCAAATTTTCATAAATTTATTGCAATTAAAAAAATTAAAATATTTCGTAAAAATCCAAAAGTATATATGCTTGTAAAAGATGGATCGAATCATGTTGCATCGCTCTATGTATCATACGCGATCATCGACAAATATTCGCTTTTCGGAACACTAAAAGCGTAATTAGCTGTGATAAAAAAATAATTAATGCTTTTCGCACTATTTTGTGATGCGTCTCTTTGAAATTTTGATGTCTATGCAACAAGTTCCGCGTTCACTGACACGGGGCGTCGACGCCGCCCCGACAAAGAGCGACGATGGAGACGGCGTGAAAGGATGTCGACGGAGACCGGCGGCGCCGAGATTGCGCGACCACTCGACGTCGGGACGCCATCGTCGAAGGACGCATGAATATGTATACTGCCGCCGCGATCTCCGCGATTCAGCCGAATTAACTTCGATAAGGCAATTCGTCTGCAATCTATACTGGCGCGTCGACATGAACGCCACCATTAACGTAATAATGATAATGCCGTGAATTTTACGTCGATCGACAATTGCAGCGTAGTGTCAGTGAACTTTGGTGAACTTAGTGTTTTCTTCAATTAACAGATTCTTTCTTACTTTGTTTCCACGGTGCCAGATTGAATCAAGTTAGTACAAAATATTTCTATTATTACATTATTTTTAAATGAAGAATTAAAACAACAAGTTACGGCAAGTAGCTTAATTATATTTTTTTTATAGTGTATTTATTCATTAATTTTTATTACAAAGTTGTGTGTGTTTAACGATTATAACATAAACGTACGTTTTAAAAATAATCGATTAAGAATAGACTTCAATCTTCTATTTTTGAATCTTGTTTTAATTAAATAATATATAAGAGTTGATTTATAATACTAGGCCTGTTAACTTATGCCGTAATCTGTAAAAATTGACTAATCACGGTCGAATGAGAGAGAAATAATTGATTCTATAATCAATTCTTACAGATTACGGCATAAATTAACAGATTATAGTCTATTATAAGCCAACCCTAACTTTCTCTTTCTAATTATAATAATAATTAAGTTTATAATAATAATTAAGTTTTTTCCAAAAAATTTAAATAGTGAAACATGATTTCAATAAATTTAATTTAAATAATATCGAAAAAAGAAAGCTTATTCTCCAAAAAAAAGATTCATTTGAATATAATGAGGAAATTAATAAAGAAAATATGAATAAGAGAGGCTTTTAGGGTTCTATTGTAAAATAAAAATCAATAATTTTGTTTTATAGAAAGATAAAAAGTTTTTTGTCAGTCTAATTGTTATATTTCTTTTATATAACATTTAAAAAATTAAAATATAGTAATATAATATACAAGATTAGGAATATATGTTTTACACAGACGATTTTTTTTTTAAATACTCAAACAGATATTTTTTTTACGAAACTATTGATATTTCATAGTGTCTTAAGTCTATATTTTCAAAAAGATTAGCATTATTTTAAAATATTATTACAAGTTTTCTTCCTTTTATCGACTTATTAGATCAACTAGTATGATATTATAACGATTTTATGTTGGCTTTCACTATGATCGAGGTATTGTCTTTGTCAGATGAAATTGTTGCTAAATAATCCAGATATTAAACAAGATGAAAAACGAGTATATAAATCATTGCAGAAACTAGCTGATGCTGTTTTGCATTTCGAGAATGGTGTGTCACGCACGCCGAGTCTCATGCATATCAGAGGTCAGCAGAGGATAATTGTTAGAGTTATATCGTGATTTTAGACATGATGTAAACGCGATCTGAAATTATTAAATCAGATGGATGTAATGTTATATAATTTGCCATATTTCATTTTAATTAAACGCTCGCAAAGTTACAAAACTGCTTACATAAATTCAAAATTCGGATAAGTAATGTATTGTTATTCGATAAAAGAAACATAGATTTGAAAACTGAGCAAATATTATAGTAGATATATTGCCAATGACTTGTAACCATACATCATGATAGTGACAATCATGAAGAGACGACGTACGAGAATTGACAAAATATATATATATATCTGTCTAAATTGCTGATGGATAGATCTGCAGTGGGAGTTGCAGTTGCAAAATAAAAACGACCGATCGATCGAGAATCAGGCTATCACGCAACAGTGATCGACTGACCAGCGCTTATATAGCGTTCTCAAAGTGGCCATTCGTGGTATTCGTATCATGTTTTGATATAACGAACCTTGAAATGTCAAAAAACATTGCACGCTCTACTCGTACTTGCAGATCTAATTTTGCAGACAAATTTGGTTAACCGATGTATGTTTTCATATTAGCTATATGAAGGCAAACGATATTCTTTCATCTTTTTGTAATAATTTGTATTAACATGAGATTTATTCGCATTCAATTATATTCTTTTGCCAACTTAGAATCAGCTCTTAACATCAGATTTATAATTTTTTCCGATACTGTAGATACTGTAGAATATTAGAGACTCAGTGATTGCTATATTTAATTATGATATAAATAAAATTGTATATCTACTAAGAGAGAAGTTCTCTTTTTAGTTTATTCTAATTATCTATTAAGTCTTTTTTTTAAGTAAAAATCTTATTTATTACACACATTTTAATATTTTGTTTTGTTAAATTTTAATTTTTAATCGCAATTCCCTTATAATTTTAATTTTACTTTGTAATAAACTTGTCATCGCGTTATAGACACGTGTATGATTCATTAAGTGAATAAGCAAACTTTCCTCATCCCCTTGTCGGGGTCTGAATCTTTTTGTATAATCACAAAAGAACAGGCCGATCAAGGACACGCGAAAGTGGCGGCGGCCTCACTTTGCGGATGATCGAGACTGAAAATCAGTCGGACTCGCGTGTCAGCAGACTGGGCCAGCAAAACGAGGATCTCCCCGTAGCTGGCAACGGTAACAAGGTTGACGGTAACGGTGGTGATCATCGTGAAGCTAGTGACCAAGCAGCAGCTGCTGCAACCACCGCAACGACGGTGGAGGACGCAGGTGAGAATGTGTGTGTGTGTGTGTGTGTGTGTGTGTGTGTGTGTGTGTGTGTGTGTGTGTGTGTGTGTGTGTGTGTGTGTGTGTGTGTGTAGTAGTAAGTAAGTAAGTAATACTATATACTACTACTAACTTAATTAATTATTAATTATATATAGTAGTAGTAGTAGTAACTAACCTTACCTACCTTATTATATTATATACATATAT
>NW_012130068.1:601823-605518 GCF_000143395.1 Atta cephalotes | reverse complement strand
ATATATACCATATGTTTAACAGTATGTGTATACACACACACACACACACACACACACACACACACACACACACACACACACACACATACGCGCGCGCACACAAAATATTAATTTAGTAATTTGTAAACAATAATGCTTGCGTAACATGCAAGAACGGAACTTTATAAAATATTTTTAAACATTATTTATTTTTAGTAAAGCATATGTACTTCAAAAATATTACTAATAATATATCAATTGTATATCTATATAATTGTGACATTAATAATGTTGTAATTATATACCGAAAATATTAAAAATTATTTTGAGAAATCAAATTTCTTTTTTTAAAGCTTTTTGGAAAAATGGCGAAAAATATATAGAAAAATTTTGAAAAATGTTTATAAAAAAAGAAATACACGATGCCATTTCTAATCAGTATGTTTATTTAATTAACTAACATCTAAACTAATATTTTAATTGGAGGGTTATAAAAATATTATTGTGAATTATGATTGAAAAATATTATTGACATAATTGCATTGTCATAATTGTTATTGACATAATTGCATGAAAGAATCATATTCTTAAAAAGATAATTAAGACATTAACTTAAATGTGAGAGCTTAAACATATTCAAATTATAATCTGAATTAATAAATCAAAACATACTTTTATGTTTGATACATTAGCTTTGTTGGCATTGATTAAAGTTTTCATTCCTATTACTCTTTTATCTTGCAGTAATAATTAATAGTTTTAATAATAAGAGAGAATTCATTCGAAATTGATCAAAAGATTTTTAAAAGAATAGATTTTCGAATTTGCTTTATATGTATAATATTATTTTAGTAAACTAAAAATGTTGACCATTTTTAGATTCAAACCTGGCCGTGACATTGGTTCTTTGGAGGCTCTATTGGATAGATTATCCCTTCGGATGGACTTGCCAAGAGGAGCGCGCCACATTTTCTCGATGGACGGTGACCGGAAGATCAATCTTGACGAACTCGAGGATGGTGCCTCTTACGTAGTGTCCAGTTATAAGACCTTTAAGGTAAGAAAAATCTTCGATATATCATATGAATTCGATTATTGCAGAGAAAATAAATTAAAAAAAAATGTTTTGTCCAATTCATATGTATATCATATTTTAAAGATAAAATTGAATCAACGAAATCTAAGATTAATTTATAATAGTTTGATTTAAATATATGAATATATTTATCTGAAAATTATTAATTTTATTTTTCATAACTAATATAAGTATAAATTAAAGAAAAAAAAAATACAATTGAAAAATACAATAGTCTATGTTATCTTGATAAGAAAGTACAAGAACGTGATTTCGTAGATAGCGAAAGTGTGTGTTAATCACGCTCGATTAAAGCGCTAGTTGGTAACAAGTAACAACCTCGATACTCGTGAACTTGACTGACGTTGTAAACACGTCTTCTTCAAAGCACGATCGACTTCATCGTGCTACAAGTGTGAACATACTGCATTTTTTTTTCTTCGATTGTCCACAATGTATGAAAAATATAAAAATTGGCAAATATAAAAATTTTCATGGCAAACGTAAAAATATGTTTAGATTTTGTAGCTTTTAAATCTTTATGATTTTATATTTTGTACAGTTATGAAAAAATATTAACAATGTTATAGTAATATAATATTAGTAAAAATTAATCAATAATAATAATAATAATAATAATAATAATAATAATAATAATACTCATATATTAGAAGAAAATAAAATACGGAATACAAAAAAGATATATCAAACACTTTTTTTCTATAATACCTATATGTAAAGCGAGTATCATTATTAGGGAATATTATTAGGGAATATTATTAGAAAATATACAATAAAGCTTGAAGGAAGAAAAGCAAAACATTGAATATTCCTTTGTTTTTAATTCTTATGCGGATTACTGATACGATTAACCGATTACATTAGTCTACGAATTTTCATTTTTGAATCATTGTCTGAAAAAACTTCGTCGGTTCCCCTTGTTTTTTGATGCTGAACATGAATTGATTTTCCAAATTTTTAATTCCGATATCTCAAAATTAAAAAACCTCCCAAAATGAAACAAAATGCATTTTAAAGCTAAAAATTAATATTTTTGTGCAGTATTAACAAAAAACTGAAAAAAAATTTGCTGCCAATGCTAAAATATCATGAAAACTCTCACAATTATTGTTTTTTATTCTTTGACGCCAATTTTTTCGCAATTGTAACGTCATAATGGACTTGAAAAACGGATTCGTGTTCAACAAGCAAAAATACGTTAAAACTAGCTAACATTGTTAAAATAATTTTTTTGGCAGGCTAGTATTATCAATAATGTTATTATATTCGCTATCGTATCGTAAAGTTATTTATATAAATTAATATTTCTAAATAATCATTAAAACACATATATTTATAAATACACATGTATAAGCACGCACTTTATACAAAAGCTACAAAAACTAAAAAAGAGTAAAAAATACAATTATTAATATTGCAGTAGATTTATAAATGTGTCAGAACATAGAATTTTTAAATAACTTTCAAAGAGATGTGATATGGCAACGATTTATAAGAATGCTTAAATTGTAATACCGATGATGACGACGACGACGATGAAGGGGACGTGTGTATCTAGCCCAGATCAGCTTCCTAAAGCAGGCCACACGCAACGCAAAGTTGTATTAATTGCGCAAGAACAGGGAGCTCTTTTTTAGTATCGAAACATAGATTTTAATATCTTATGAATTGTCTTGTTTCCAAATTTTACAGTACTATTTATTTATATAATTTATGTATAATTTTTATATTATAATATAATTTTATAGGAAAAAATTCGCTCAAAAAAGTTTCTCATCATCTGATTGCTTGGTTTATTGATGCAATGGATGAGAAGCAATTTATTTTGTCTTACGTCATTGGGCATTATGGTTCACACCCTTCCTTTAGTTCAGAGGTGTGACCAATTTAACTCGCTATGTATTACGATGCACCTTGATGCAATTACGATCCACTTTGATCGGCAGCCATATGCAGAATTATTTTTTAATTCGACTGAAGCTTATAATGCATGATTCTTGCATTAAACAACTGAGCTTTACATGTCGATTGGCCTTAATTAATCAGATCAGTATTCTCAAATATGTAACCCATTTTACAATTTGATTAATTAAAGAGAAAAAGAAGAGAGAAAGGAGAGACAATTTGAATATTCAAGATAATCATTTAAGATAAAATATTATTTTTCCATATTAATTTTCTAAATTTAAAAAAAACGAAGCGTGAAGTCGCATTTTAATAATTATAATACAAAATTGGACCGACGAGAATTTACTATAAATGTGATAAAGAAACAAAGGAACATGAAAGTGATTTTAAAGTGTCAGTTTATATCGAATGGTGATATGAGTTTGTGCAGAATAGTCACATGTACTTCTTCTCAAAGCTTTCCCTCCTTTTTCTCCTCTTAAATTCTTTTCTGCATTTGCCTCCCTCATTTTCTTTCTTTCTACCTTTTTACCTTAATCTCAAATTTCTGTCATTATTTTTCTACTACTGCAATTTATAAAATGGATCTTGGTTAAACAGAATGATTCTTTTAGAACATCTTTTTCATAATATTTTTTCTTCTTCTCGTCATATATGCAAAATATCTTAGATATACAAAATATCTTAGATATATATATATATATATATATAT
>NW_012130068.1:593846-598675 GCF_000143395.1 Atta cephalotes | reverse complement strand
AAAACAATAGACATTTTAATCCGCATAATTTTGATCAAAATTCGAATTTTTAAACTCGAATTTTTAAAAGCTTGTCAAAGATCGATCTATCTACATCTCAATAATATAGCATCGAATTCTTTGTAGACATAAGTATGTCAATGGTCGATCATTCCATAATTCAATTAAGATTGCATTTTATTGTACATAAATTTGTAGAGATTCCACTATTGTTCCAGCGTGCGTGCACAGGGATCCATATACATATGTACTGTAGATAATTATTCAATTTCATTTATATTAATTTATATTAATCATTTATATTAATCGATAATATTCCAAATATACTTAAGAAAGAGGGAACGTTATATTCTTTACTGCATATTATAATTTTTAATATTAAAAGAATTACGATATAAAAAGTGTCTCATATAAATGACTGATCTTTCGTTAGTAGGATAGTACGCGTGTTTTGAAGTCATAATTCAGCTTATTGGATTATTAGTCTCGTTAGCTCTTTTTTGTTCTCGAGATCTACTTTTAATATTAGTCTTATGTAGCTAATCAAGTTAAGTGCTTTAATATATAGGCTGAATTTCCTGAGAAATCAAGTTTTTTTTCATGAGAGATTTATCAGGAAGGTGTGGGCGTTCTTAATTTCCGTGGATGCTTTTATCGCCTTTTATCGAAACAAGCATTAAGCCCAATAGAACTTCTATCATCCGAGCTAACAAGAGGCAAAACGATTCCTATCGTTTGTTAAGATTAGTCGAAACACATGTGATTACTATCAGTTATCTCCCCGATATATTGAACTTATTGAACATATAAAATTATAAATTTTAATAATTTTAGTTTGTAAAAATTGTATGTACGCGCACACTCTCACAATTGTATATATTATATATTGTATATATTATATATGCATGCTAATTCAATTGCAACTTTCTTTTATTCATCATTTTTAATGAACATACTGAGTGTGTCTTGCTATTGCTTGCATCAATTGAATAACATTATGCAATTCTTATTTACTTATATTGTACAATCAAGTGCGTTCTTTAAAACGCATTGAATATTCCATTGTCAAACATTTTTAATTAAATTTTTACAAATATTTTTTTTTAATTAACTGAATATAATTTCTCTTCTTTTTTTTGATTTTTATTGTATTGAATAAAAAAAATGGATAATAATAAAAACATAATAAAGATTATAAACAATCTTAGCTCAAATTATATATATAAATATATATATATTTTATATATATATATATGTATAATAAAATCGTAAATTTGAGTTAAAATTCATAATTTTTATTGTGTCATTTTGATAAAAATTAAGGAAAAGAAGGGAAATGATCTAATTGGTTTAAAATATATTTGCAAAGATGTAGTTAAAAAATTTTGACAATACGGAACATTCAGTGATTTAAGACTACTTCGCATATTACAAATATTACAATCGAATATGAATTGCACAATGTTATTCAATTGCTGTAAACGACAGCAAGGCACGCTCAATATGTTCATTAAAAGTGATGAATAACCGTAAAAAGGGTGTTGCATTCCCTTAATTTCTAATATCAGCATACTGAATTGAATTAATATTGCTACGCGGAGGATTAAGAAGAGGGGTAGAAGAGGAGGTGAAGGGTTCGGGGATGGTCGTCCTTGAGCGACGGCAGCCCTTCATAAGGTATGGTAACGTAAGGTAGAGAAGTAGGGGATGTTGCAGCACCCTAGTTCTTCAATACAACTATCCCACCTCTTACTTGCCCCAGTAGTCGTCCATTGAACACAGTCGCGGTTGTACCAACGTGTTCCGTCCATATTCGAAAGAGAGATAGCAAATGTGTCACGCAATTCAAGATTGACGAAAAGATAATTGTAACAGACTTTTACGCCAAATCTTATTAAAACTGTTACTGTCGATTGGTGAATTTGATGTTAAAATTGATGTGATTCTCTCTTTTCAATAGATTGTAATAAAGAATCGCGATCGTTCATTATTTTTTTTACAGCTTCTCCAATTTCTTCCAATATTCTCGATTCTCGATGAGGAAACGTCATTATTCGTTTTTTATAACTATGAAAGAGTGTTAAGAATTGAGATTGAGTGTATTATGATTAAAAATTGAGAATTTTCAAGAACGTAATATGAGCAGTGATGAAAGTTTTTTGAATCATTTAAAGTTGTAATCAATCTTCCACTCGTTCGATCTCTTCTTCATCTGCCTATAAAACATTTTTAACGTATTTGTTCAGTGTCTCTTTGTTCAGTTCCTTCCATAACAGGAATTTATTTTTTATGCTTGTGAAGTTATCGTTAACATTATAATAGATTTAATTGAAGATATTCTTTAAAGATATAAAATAAATTATGAAATCCTAATTTTATGGATTATGTGAATTTGTATATGCATTCGATATTGAATGTAGCAAAAGTGAAGTGAATCTTCAAAGTTGCAAGAAGTCAATTGAGATCCACAATTGAGTCTGCAAGTTTGTCTTCGTCCCAATCGGACGATTCGGAGCCGAATTTTGCTAGACAAGAAATAGAGGACTACTGCAGTGATTCGGAGACTGAATATTATAGTCGAGATTTAAATTGGTCAGACAGTTTTGTCGTGTTAATGAGCGATTCCTTTGAAGTGATATCGCTGCCGGCCGACATGATGCAGGTTCTTTGAATGTTTATGCGACATTTATTGGATTTACTAAATCCATATTTCAAAAGTATTTCAAAAGAAACTTCGAATTTTGATTTGAACATATTCAAATAATATGGAATAATTATATAAGAAAGAAAAAACAAAATATTTTCTTTTTCTTTTTCAAGAATTTAAAATTGATGATATCACGAATACACAAGAAAATTAATTTTGCCATCTAATTTATTTCAATATATTATGTAATATAAAATATCTTTAAAAAAATAACTGACAGTAAAATAAATAATAATGTTATTACTATACATATTGTATAATGTATATTATAATTTTCAGAATGAAATTAAAATATATTTGGAAAATTTTAATAATTTTCTAGTAGCTAATAATTTTAACATGTATTGTAATTCTTCACAATTTTAAGATGCTTTTCAGTTGATATAAATTCAAAGTAATATTAAGTTTATAATTTCGCATTCAACAATGTAACTATTATTTAACATCGTATTATGTTACATTTATATCGTTGAGTACGAAAATTACAACATTGATGTTATGTTATTTTAAATTTATGTCGTCTGGGAAGCATCTTAAAATTATGAAGAATTTATTGCGAAAACTATAATTTTAAATTTTCCATGTCAGCCGGCCAGCTACGGGAAGAAGAACAACACCTGGTACACTAGTCCAGCAGGCGGTGGAGGTAGTAGGAGCGGTACCACTGGAACCGTAAGTGGGGTTGGAGGGTGGCAAAGTAGACCGCCAGCGGTACCAAGTCTTAGCCGGAAAGCTTCCATCACTGAAGAAGCGCCACCCCCTGGTGGCGGAAAGCCATCTTCGGGCCGTGTCATTCGTATTGTTAACAACCATGATCATACTGTTCAGGTAGGATTGAGACTTGTTAATTGTTTACATGCGGCCAAAATCTATATATTAATCTACGCATTAATTCTTCTCTTAACTCTTATTAAGTCTTCGCTGTTTAAAAAAAAAAAAGAAAGAATTTTTTTTTCTTTTCTCAATAATATATACATATAAATAAATAACGTATTTGTTGTATGATAGAATTTTTGTCATTTAAATGATTTATTTTGCTTTATGTATTTGTTAATATTAATTTATGTTCTTTAATTATATAATATAATTTTTCTAGTATTTATTTAATTTTTACTTGCGCTTTTAAATTCTTTTTAAATTCAATTTTTGTCTACATAAAATTAATTTCTTTAAAAAAATATTTTTTATAAGGAAGATATTGGAACTATTTGTAACATCTGTTTTTTATCTTTTTTATTTATCTTTTTTATTTATTTTACTTATCTTAAATAATCAAAATTTTCTTTGTTGTTACATTTATCAATGTAATTTTTAAGGATATACAAACCTTAATGTAATTATTTTTTCGTCAGTGCCGAGTTCTACTAAATCTTCGTACATCGCAACCTTTCGAGGAAGTTTTAGAAGATCTTGGACAAGTATTGAAGATGAACGGAGCTAAGAGGATGTTTACCGTTTCAGGACAAGAGGTTAGTTATGCAAATTTATTATTGTATAGATTAAAATTAAAGAATACTTAAAACTTGATAAAATTATATATTCTTTTACTGAATTAAAAATTTATTCTCTTCTACCATAAAAAAATCAATGTTTATCAAATTTTATTGAATAAACTTAATTTACAAATCTATTAAATTCTCATATTTATATACAAAATTAATGCCATTTTAAGACTTGGTATTTGGAAAGAATCTAGAAAATGTCAGTGCGTGATTTGAAAGTGTAAAAAAGAAAAAAGGAGTATGTAAATCTGAGGTATCAGCATTGTACTTGTAAAATCGACTTGGGTGCGACGTTAATCCATAAATATGCATGCCGGACTACGGGGAGAAGCAAGACGGGAGTAAAACTCGAAGCATGACGATAACGGGGTCGGCCCACGTTTGAGATTTTACGAAATGAGGTTGTTATTTGTATGTTCCATAAGTCACCTCTGAAAAAATTCTTTGTTGTTATTACTTTCAAAAATTATAATTTTGTACAGTATACGTGAAATAAAAACGAAGTATTTTGTTATATATTTGATCTTTACATTTTTATCGAAAAGTCTTCCGATAAAAAATTAATTACATATTACATTAGAGTAATATTTTTTTTTACAAAAGTAACGCTTTAATTTTTG
>NW_012130068.1:586009-593206 GCF_000143395.1 Atta cephalotes | reverse complement strand
CATATAATCTTTAAATCAGTTTTTTTTTATATCAAAATCTATTAACTATTTATAAGATAAATTTTATTTAAGAAGATAATAATTTTAGTTTGCGATTTTGAATATGATAAATTTATCTATTTAATATAATCTATTTAATATAATCTCATTTAAATTGTTCTTCGTCTACACATTGTCAGAATAATCTGCGTTTGTAATTAAAACAAAAAATGTAAGTAAGGTCTTGTAAAGTCCGGGATTGTATAATCAAAATACAGTACGTGATAATCATAATGTTTTACTTTACTTGAAGTCTTTCGACATCATCGATGTTCTCGTGCTTTAAAAGCTATTGTATGCGATATTCTATATGACATAGATTTATATTATACATTAGTATTGAAATGCATTGTCCAAGAACTTACGACAAATATCAAAAAAGGAAAATTAATATTGAACACTACGAATTTTTGACATTTTAATAAATTACACGGTTATATAGTTCTTACAAGTCACAGGAGGTGGTCGTCATATAAGTGGAACGTACCCCCACGTGTGTGTAAAAAGGTCAGAGATTCATCTTTTCAGGTCACGATCGTACATGAATTTCAAATGGGCCAATTTTCTTCGTCAAATAATGCGTCATCGACCCCTCTTCTTTTTCTCTATCTTTCTCTTTTGTTTTTCTTTGTCTTTCTCTCTCTCTCTCTCTCTCTCTCTCTTTGTTTTTTGATCTTATATTTGAATTGTAATATTTGCATGTATTATTAATTTCTTATAATAATATTTAAGCTTTAGTATATCAAATATATTAAAATGTTTAATCGCAAGAACTTATTCATTGATATTTATCATAAATATAAGATGCCTTGCAAAGAAATAAAACATAATTCATTGATTCATAATAGATTTGCCATTTTAATACATAGTAGGCAATCATCAAAAAAATATTTATTTTATAAGAACACACGTAGTCTAGAGCATAAAGATAAAACTTTCAGAATTCGTCACTTTATACAAAACTAATCTGATGAAAAGAATAAATGTAATATATATCAAGTATTCGTAAATCATGTTTTTCATAATTTATTATAGTAAATATCATAAAATATCCAGCAAATGAAGTTGCTTTATACTCTTATACAATATGCCACTAGGTGAGAAGTTTCTCGCAATTGAGAAACGAATTTGCTGATGTGGATACATTTTATTTGGGTACCGGGTCGGCTCTTGTTATGGCTGGTGGTGTCACAACATCCCCGGTTCGAAGATCAAGATCACGTGGACCATCCACTGTTGTAGAAGAAGTTAGCCGTCAAAGAAGGGCTCGTAGCAAGAGCAGACCTCGAGCTTTGTATGCTCCTGATTCTGAAGTTGTTCGAGTAAACGGTAAAAGTAATGATTAATCTTGATTAGTTTAATCTTATTATTAGTCTTAAAATTGTACGTACTCAAATTAAGTTTTTGAAAAATTTGTTGAATAAAAAATTATTTTTCGAATACGATCAATCAGAAAATAATAAAGTATTGTAAATAAGTAATATTGCAAAATTTACTTGAGAGAGAGAAAAATATTGCAAGATTTGCTCGATATTTTAATACCTTTGATGTTCTTATATTTCTTTTTTTTTTCTTTATAAAGGGCATATTCTAACTAAGTTTAAGAATTAACATGCTATATCATTAGCAGATTACAGCGTCGTAGAAGTGCTACGTGAAGAACCGGCCAGGGTGACGATTAGAGGTCTTAGACGATCATTTTATCCTCCCTCGCATCTGCCTCCAGTTGATAATTCCCCGCCTGAGAAGAAGCTGCAACTGGAATGGGTCTACGGTTATCGAGGAACTGACACTCGCAAAAATCTTTGGGTTTTACCCAGTGGCGAATTATTATATTATGTCGCAGCTGTGGCAATACTTTTCGATCGAGAAGAGAATGCACAACGACACTATATTGGACACACAGAAGACATTATGTGTATGGAGGTAGATAATATTTTCATTCCACAGTAAGCAAATAAAAACGAAATAAGAGAATTGGGTTCCCAAAAATATTGCATCTTTGTGTTAATTTAAGAAAGTTATCTTTTAACGTTACAAATGTGATGAAAGTCTTTGCATGATGAAAGTTAAATCAATGTAGTTTAATCGTGTTTGTCGAGACACGTATTTTTGTTATTTTTTTTCATAAGATTGAATTCTTCTCTTCTTATTAATAATTAATTATTATTAGTAATAGTATTATTCATTGCCATTAAAACCAAACACTCAATATAATAATATAATTTTTTTGAATAGCAAATTAAAGAAAAATATATATTTCCATTTCAGGTTCATCCTAGCAGGGAACTTGTCGCGTCTGGTCAAAAGGCAGGCAGGCATAGGAAAGCGCAGCCGCATGTTCGTATCTGGTCAACGGAAACTCTTCTCACTCTATACGTGTTTGGCATGACCGAATTTCAAATGGGCGTCTCAGCATTGGCATTTTCACAACTGGTAACTATCTAATTTGGTTACAAGTAATTTTTATTCAAATATTTATTTGGTTTATTTAGTTTACTGAAACAATTGAAAAAAAAGAACAAATTGCGAATATTGTATATACAATGTATATACAATTGTATATACAATTCAAATACATTTAGTTATTGACAAATAATAATATTAAAAAATAGATAATAAATTTAATCATAAATTTAATCATAAATATAAGAAATTATGTAAGTACAATATCTATAATCACTTGATATTATAGAATGGCGGTAGTTACGTACTTGCCGTGGATTCTGGAAGAGAAGCTATACTTTCGGTGTGGCAATGGCAATGGGGTCACTTGTTAGGCAAAGTAGCGGTATGTCTTCTTCCTTCTGATTCTTTAAATTAATTTCTACTTATTCGAAAATTATATTACATACATATTATATTTATTATAGACTATGCAAGAAGATCTCACGGGTGCAGCATTTCATCCACTGGATGATAATCTCTTAATAACGCATGGGCGCGGCCATTTAACATTTTGGAATCGGCGAAAAGATGGTTTCTTCGAGCGAACTGATATCATTAAGCCGGTAAGCATAATATTAAATATATAATTCTTATGTATTAGTAGTTTTAACATTTTGCATCGTACGTATCATTTTTATTGCAATCTAATAAAAATAATATAATCTAAAAAAAATTTAATTTTTACTAGAAAAGTGACTTGATATATTTTTAGCCGTCCCGTACACACGTGACGAGCATCCAGTTCGAACAGGATGGCGACGTCGTCACGGCGGACAGTGATGGTTTTATCACGGTATACTCGGTAGACGCGGACGGAGCATATTTTGTACGAATGGAATTCGAAGCTCACAACAAGGGTATTAGTTCCCTCGTCATGTTATCGGAAGGCACACTCCTCTCTGGCGGCGAAAAGGATAGGAAAATAGCTGCTTGGGATTCATTGCAGAATTATAAACGTATCACCGACACAAAGGTTGAACATTTTAAAAAATTTTAATCGTATGACACACTTTTTAGGCATGCTATTTGGAACCGCCTATCGGATAATTTTTATTTTCTATATATACTTTGCTTTTATTAATTTCTTCCTTTCCCTGGAAGCGGTTTAAGCAAAATGATATTTTAATTCTAATTCCAATTAATTATTTATTTAATAAATAAATTGATTTATTTATTTAAGTTTTTTGTTTAAAACTTATTATTATGTCAATAATTTAGAACAAATAATCCGGTGATCTTTATTATAAAGGAGTTAATTTTACATTACACAGCTGCCAGAATCGGTAGGTGGAGTCCGCAGTATATATCCGCAACGTCCCGGTCGGAACGACGGAAACATTTATGTGGGAACCACGCGCAACAATATTCTTGAAGGTTCTCTACAAAGAAGGTTCAACCAAGTCGTATTCGGCCACGGCAGACAATTGTGGGGTTTGGCAGTTCATCCTGATGACGAAGTCTTTGCCACTGCGGGACATGACAAGAATATTGCTCTCTGGCGAAGGCATAAGCTATTGTGGACCACGCAGGTAAATTTCGCATGAAAATATTAGTCTCATGATAGAAGAAGTCTTCTTCCACCATTTATCATAAATAATGTGTCATATAGTAACTTGAAATATGTACGAGAACAATTATCACGGCAACGGAATAATTATAAGAGCTGCACGTGATATTTCGTATTCAAAATAATCACTAAGTTTATTATAAATAATATCTATACACACACAAAAAGTTGATAAGAATAAAATAAATAATCAAATATCTATTTAATGCACAATTCCATTCTGATTTTCTGGCATGTTCTTTTTTTTAGATCCGATTTCTTGCTTAATTGTGCTATTCTTTATTTATTTTCGGTTTTTTAAAATAAAAAAACAAAAAAGAAAAATTCGATACTCTTTATATAAGCGTAAGCATATATCATGAATTTTAGGTGGGTTTCGAGTGTATATGCATAGCCTTTCATCCATTTGGCGTGGCATTAGCGGCCGGATCATCGGAAGGTCATCTTTTGGTGCTTGCGGCTGATACCGGTGCAGCCGTGGCGACTCTGAGAGTGTGTGGATCGCCCCTATCTTGCATCGGATACAATCCTAGTACGACACAAGTTATTTCGAAACATATTGAATGCTATACAAATTCAAATTAGTAGAAATTTAATTTACAAAAATATAAAAAAATAATATTCTAATCGAACAATTTCCACTTTTGTTTTCAATATCTTTTTAAGTGTTTATAAAATTACTTTAGTTTACTGTCTGAATCATAATTTTTATTTACTTTTTTCTAATTCTTTTAAGATATAAAATCGCGTGTAAGGCGAATTATTCTATGCTATGTGAAAAAAAAAAATAATATATATATATATAGTTTCAATATTTTTTCGTCTGCCTGAGCAGCTGGAGAAATCGTGGCCATGGGTTCTCAAAACGGCAGCGTATATCTTTTTAGAGTATCTAGAGATGGATTTTCATATAAGAAGAGCAACAAGATTCGCGGCACGCAGCCATTAATGCAGCTGGATTGGAGTTCTGACAGTCGCTTTCTTCAAACCGTCACTCAAGATTATGATCTCTTGTTCTGTTAGTTTTATCTGTTACACATTCTTGAATATCATACTTTTTTTTTAACTGCTGATTCCTACGAACTCTAATTCTGCTTTATTATTTTTATTAAGCCATAGAGTTTTCAATTTTTGTTAACTTTTAATAATTATAAACTATTATATTACGTGAACAAATATTACGTGTATTAATTAATTTAATAGATATAAGAAATTAATAAACATTCCCAATTGATAATGATAGATTAATCAGAATAAAAAAACTTTGTGAAAAAGATTGGACACAATCTACGTATATTCAAATGCAAACTTTGCTTGCAGGGGATGTCAAGGTACTATCATCAGAAAAGAGCCCATTGGTTATGAAAGATGTCAAGTGGTATACCCACAACTGTACTGTTGGTTATATGACTTCTGGTTAGTTCTTTGTTATTCTTTATAGATATAAGAGAAATTAGACATACGAGTAGCATTAATAGGGGAACGGGGTTTAAGCATAGAAAAAACATAGAAGGAAAATGTGAAATACTCTTGAGAGATGGATGAAAATCTAAAGTTGTTCTTAAAATATATTTAGCAAACAATGATTGAACAAAATTTTTACGCTTATATTTGCAGGACAATGGAACAACCGTTATTATCCGTTGACCACAGTTGTCACTACCTCTAGTAGATCAGCAGCACACGATATGCTAATAAGCGGCGATGCTGAAGGGTATCTTCGACTCTTCAGATACCCATGTACCACCGCCAAAGCTGAATATGTCGAGGAAAAGGTATATAGTTCGTTGGTGGCCTGTGCCAGATTCCTTTACAATGACCAGAACGTCGTCACTGTTGGCGGTACTGACGCTGCCTTGATGCTTTGGGAATTGGTCGACGAATAAATATATATAGTCATTAGAACCTTACTTATTGTTCATATATATCGTAGCGACAAATACGGGCGCTGGCGCCTTTTAGTAGATTTTAAGCGACGAGAGAGATGAGCTTCTTTGAGAGTCTTTTGGTGAATTCAACATATAAAAAATACCCATTAAATAACATAAAAAGTGTAAATACGCGAAAAAAATGATCACAAATCGTTTTTTTCTTCAATTTCAATTAGAAAATCCAATTCGATACTAACTTACTTGAGCGTTTTAGATATTGATTATATATTTTTAACACAAGAGTTTATAGTTCCATTATGATATGATCTATTCAATTCGCCTGATTCTAAATTTTGTTGTTTCAACATATAAGATATTTTATTTTATACGAACAGAACTTTAAAGACGGATTTAACACTGAAAGACAATAATAAAATTATATCATACAAGTAAGAATCTTGTTTTTGTAATCGATTACTTTTACGGTTCGGTAATTCTTGTATAGGATAATTTAAAACTTTGCTGATTTAAAAAATTTTCTCATTACTTTTACTATTATTAATTTTTTTGTTATTAATCTTTTTTGTTATTAATTTCTGTTATTAATTATTGTTATTAATTTTATTAATCTCAAATTATTTTATTAAATCAAATTATTTTATTTCGTTACAACCGCGCAATATATAGATAAAGTATAAAACATTATAATTGTTGAAAATAATAAAACGACAGAACTATAATATCTTCATTTTTTACATCTGTTAAATTGCTAAAAAAGAGCTGTAACTCAAAAACAAGATATATACATTTAAAAAATTTTAATTACTCGATCTTAAATTCATCCCCATGTTATGCTTACATCAAAAAATGTAGCATTATATATAAACCAAGTTATTAGTGTCAGATAAGCCAATAAATATTGAGATATCCGTGAGTCGATACAAATAGCTGGGAAGCCTTGCAGGAAATGTTTGACGTCAACAAAATATAGCAGAACCGAAACCAGAGCACAGACCTTTGTACATAATGCGTAAGAAAATAAATCAATCAAAGTTTTTTATTTCATGAAAAGGAAGGAAATGAAGGACTTTAATTGATTTTTATGCGTTATATAAGATTGTGCTCTTAGTTAGCGTATAGGAGTATTCACTATATAAATATATGTATATATATACATATATATGTAAATATATATATATATATATATATATATATATACTATATATATAGTAACTATATATATATATATATATATATATATATATATATATA
>NW_012130068.1:578362-579673 GCF_000143395.1 Atta cephalotes | reverse complement strand
ATATATATATATATATATATATATATATATTTCTCGTATCGGTATTTTTTATCTTTGCGAATAAGTAATAAGCTGACAAAAAATTTATAGAAATATTGAAAAAAATGAAAATTAACCTAAATGCGCGCAAGCACATGAAATTGATTTGCAACTAAAGTTTGGAAAAAATGTTTGATTTTTTTAAAAGAAAAAAGGAACATGTATAATTTCAGGTTTACTTCAATTTCTCGTACTGTAGATGTGTGAAAATATTCTTTTTTTATTTATTAATACTTTATTTTTTCTCTTGTTATTTCTTTTTCTTTTGCCCTTCCTTCTTTTCAATTATTCTCTCGTCTTTTCCTATCATCTCTTTTTCTTAACTTATTAATGTCTTAATTTTCTTATATTTCTCTTTTTCTTTCCTTTTTCTTTGCTTCCTTTTTATTCTTTTGCAATCATTTATGAATTTTCTTCTTTCTCCTCTTTTATCCTTGGCATGTCCGAAGGCTGACTCTCCGAAGGTTGACTATCACTATTACGACTCGGAGTGTCATAGTTCGGAGTCGCACTGGGTGCATAAACATTCGCCAATTGTTCATATTGATTCAAATCTCCACTGTGTTGACTAATCTCTGACATATTGCCTGTATTATTATTTTCTTTCGGAAATAATTCCTGCTCGTATTTCATTCTTTCCATATCGCGGATCTCTTCTTGATCTCTTCTCGTCATTCTCTCTTGGCGACTCGGCAATGTATCGCTCGTAATGTTATCATTGACGCGTTCAGTAATAGCGAGAGAGGGACCGCCAGCTTTGGTGAAGAGATGTATAGGTCGTTGGAATCCTTTGGAAGGATGAGGCGGTATAGAAACGACTTCGCATTGGCAAAAGCCGATAGTAGATAGAAGATATTGTGTGAAATTATGCGGCCTGAATTCAATATTATGATAATTTTTATAAATTCGTTCCTGAAATAAAATGTGATAGAAATTAGATATTGAGTTAAAAAAATTTTTAAATCATGTATACATTTTTTTAGTAATAGTGTACTGTTTGTACGTACTGTACTATTGGAAGCTTTTATCTTAAAAATGATAACCGCACGAAACATTACTCACCGTGAGATTCTTTTTCTTGGTGTAACTAGCCCAACCCTGAGGTTCCAGTATGAGGACTCCACCGGGACGTAATTGCGCGTGCATGCGCTTGAAAGCTTGTTTTAATCCAGCATCACCAAAATTTAAATGAATCCATTTGGTGATAGACAAGCATAAGATTGTATCGAATTGTGTCTGTTCCGCGCACAAAAGTGAATCGTTTTCAAGCAC
>NW_012130068.1:556809-568887 GCF_000143395.1 Atta cephalotes | reverse complement strand
ATATATATAATGAAAACATTTATTTTGATAATCAAACAACTATCTTGCATATGCAAGGATGGTAACAAATATTCATGTGTGCACAAACAAATGCCTTCTTCTCCGACATCTTACGTACTTCGATATTGAAAAGTATATCCTAAACACTTTACTTTATATGTTTTAATATTGTTCACGAATAAACAAAAAACAAATTTGAATAACAAGATTTATAGTGTGCAAAATATCTATCTTTTTGTTGGCAGTAAAAACGGATACAATAAGTACATTGCAAAAAACGGATACAATAAGTACGTTGCAAAAAATGGATACAATAAATACGGATATAAAAATGAGTAAAGAAGATACATTATTATGGTTACAATCTCAAAGAGACATAGGTATATTCATCCAATGCTGTAGGAAAAGTTGCAAAAAATGGCGATATTGTGATGATTTTCACGATCCTGTAGATGTACCAAAACTTTGGTATTGTAAAATGAACTCAAGTACGTGTTTACTACTATGTTATGAATACATTGACACATATACAGGATGTTCATTTTAACTTTGTCATTAAAATGATTAAAAAGCGTTCTACAAAAAAATAACTTGAAATAAAACTTTTATTATTTTAAGGACAATCTGATAAATTGATTAGATTTCCAGTCTGGAGCAAGTGTTGGTGGGATTAATCAAACTCAAGTTGATTTTTTCAAATAATTAAAAGACATTTTATTACAGACTCGATGGATTTCAAAATAAGATTTGCATTGATTAAATTATCGGTTTGAAGCTTATCGATCATTGAGCCAAATTAGATCCAACTCGATTTTTTAAATATAGGAACATCTTATAATATTATTCATTCTTAAAAAATTTAATCCATCAGATTAGAGCCTTTTCAAAATACCTAAATATTTTGTCTTTAGTTATTTTTTCGTAAAATTTTTTAGTTATTTCGACAGCAAAGTTAAAAAGGATACCTTGTATATTAATTGATACATATATACAATATTAAGTTATATTATATTTTATTACCAAAAATTTTCATTTCATTTAA
This sequence comes from Atta cephalotes, assembly GCF_000143395.1. NCBI lineage: Eukaryota > Metazoa > Arthropoda > Insecta > Hymenoptera > Formicidae > Atta > Atta cephalotes. The sequence goes on along the minus strand of NW_012130068.1, from coordinate 567,845 downwards.
AATAATTAATATTATATATAATTATAAATATACACAACAGTACAATTTAATATGATATCTAATATATAAATAAAGAATTAAATATAAAAGACATGTATCATATAGATAAAGCTATTGCTTCTTGTTTCGTACCGGAAGTGCCAAAAATGGAGGCAGTAGAAGAAGACTTAATAGAAAATAAATACAATTGCGGAAGTCTTGTATGGGCTCATATGCATAATTATCTATGGTGGCCTGCAATCGTAGACGATTGCCCTGAGAACTTACGATATTATGAATTAAAAGAATCATCAATAATCCCTGTAAGTTCCAAAAAATATAAATACATATATGTAAAGTAATTAAAATTTTATTTATTTAAATACATTTACATTTATTTAATAAATTTAACATTTTTAATTTTTAATTAATTTAATTAATTTCTTACAACCCAGATAACATTTATGTTGCATAAGATTTCTAAAAGACGTCTTTTAGATGACTTGTATTTAAAAGATGTCTAAAAAATGTCTTTTAGATATCTTGCAATATGTATATTATCTGGAAACTTATTATAATATAATGAATAATGCTTGTGTAGGTAAAATATCATGTGACATTCTTTAAAGATGATATTATTCAACATGCTTGGCTTAATCCTAGAAGTATCAAAGCTTTCGTAAAATATAAGAAAGGAACTATTATGAAAAAGGTATCACATCATATTTATTTATTTATTTATTTACTTATCTAAAAGATTTAAAAATATTTAAGATTATTATCATTCGATTTTCATTAATTTATAATATAATAATATATATATATTTTCTTCTATCATTTTATTATATTCTCTATTATTTTTTTCTTTGGATTTTTATTTATTCGTTTTATTATTTAATTGTTTAAATAGAACAAATTTTATAAAATGAACGATAAGAAATCGCTAGAAAAAGCTTATACTTTGGCACAAAGCGCAATTCCATTATCGATATTCGAAAGATTGCAAAGATTTAGTTATATTTCACGCCTGAAAAATATGCGAGAATCTGTAAATCAGTTCGATGAGGAGGAAGATAATGAAATTCCTCCTACACCACCTCTAAAACGTATAACTTTAAAGGAATTTTGTTTAAAAAATAGACATTACACGGAAAACAAGTTTTTATAAATTACATTTCTATGAATGTATATATTTATCTTTTTGTATTTTGTGAAAACAAATTTTATAGATATTTAGTTAAACCGTTATTAAAACTTTAAAGTTTTATATGTACATTAATTGTAATACATATATGTACAAAATTATATGTTCATTATTTCTTAAGAATTATGACAATGACTCATTATAGGTATATCTTAAGAAATAATGAACATATAATTTGTATTTTTTAATTATTCAATAACAATAACACTACTATTACTTGTATTATATATTAGTATTTAATAAAGCTCTTATATGTATTATATTAATTATATTTCATCTTTGTTTCTTTACTATATGCGATGATGTTCTATTTAGTATTTTAGTGCGTTTTTAGGGAGATATGCTTCTAGCGCTATTAATTGTATCATTCTATTCATAATTTATTAGACGTAAAACAAAGATAGAATAACGCAAATAACGCTAATAGCGTCTTCCCGAACATACCTCTAGATGGTAGCGGTGGCGTAAAGATGGCATAAAGCTTTTTAAAGTAGCGATTTTGGACCTATTAACCATATTTTATACCAATAATACTAAGCGCTTATTGGACTACAGACAATTAAATCGAAATGGCGATCGAAATAGCCAATAGGAAGGCTGTCGACATTTTGCTGTTCGGTTCAGATCAAAAGAATACGCTACTTTGGTATCTAGAACTTTAAAGCGGCCTGCTTGTCGCGGCGCGCGGCGCTTGGAATGGGAAAAACCACGATCCGGATTCTGGTAATCATATATCGATAATAGTGAATAATAATTTATAAGAACGAATACCCAATATTATTAGACATCGATATAAAGATAATACGTAAAGTAATAAATAAAATGATAAATAAAAACAAACAATACGAAACATTTTTTAATTTTTCAATTCTGTCAGATAGCGTTTAATTGTACATAAAGCATATATTATTTACATTTTAATTCTAGAAAGAGTAAAAAGAGAAGAACACGTTTAAAAAATAAGAAATCTACTTTATCGATATAAAACCGACAGATTACCTCATTCATGTATATACGTAGTTCTTAATGAGAAATGTAGGACAGAGGGCGAAACTTGAACATGATTGAATTGTTCTAACGATGTATTACACCAATGAATTAATTCTCAAAGCAAATCATAAATTATCATAAAAAAAAGATAACAAAACGCGCCGCTATGATAATGTTGGAAAAATATATAAAATTTAGAAGTTTTTTAAAAAGTTATGAAGAAGGAAAAACAATGGATAATATTATATCTATAAATAGATATATATTTAAAAAAGACAATTAATTTTATAGAAAATTATATTAAATAATAATATAGTATATAAAGAATTATAATAAAGAATTTGGAAAAAAATTGAAAAAAGAGATCATCTTAATTCTTATATTTATATATTTTATTTATATCTTATATTTATATATTTTAAAAGTTAAAAATTTTAGTGATATATCTAACTGAATATTCCTAGACAACAAAAAGTATCTAAAATCAGGTCGTAAGATGTTTTATGCTTCTAAAAGATGACTTATGTCATAATTTTAGACTTTGTGTTGTTTGAGTTATAATTTGCAACTTGTGCAACATTGTAATCTTTTAAAAGTGACATAAGAATGATTACAATTCTAAAAAATTATAATTTTGCAAATTTGTTTAGAAGCGCAATAGTAACTATAATATTAAATTAACATCAAGTTATTCTATATATATGTATTAGATAATTGGGGTCACATATATGGATGATTTTTTTCTATGCTATGCTAAATACTAAAATAATATTGGAAAATGATTGTATCTGAAAACCAAAAATGTAGTTGCGATATATTTTTTATTGGTGCTATCGATATGCTCATACGTAGAGCATATATTAGCTCGTCGAACAACGGTGAGACGCGGTATCCGCTGACGTCATGATGACCCGGCGCGACCCCGGTGAACCCCGGCAGCGATATTAACATAGCGATTTACAATTGCTTATACGCGCGTACAATCGGTTGGTTTCCGCTCATTGACTCTCTTTTCGCTTATCTATTTCGCGTTTTAATAAGTCCGTTATTAAACGATTTGCAAATAAATATATTTGTGCGCGAATAAATATAAATTATGGGGTTGGTTTTGTTACATGTGAAATTTCGCATTTCCGTTATCAACGACATAATCTAATTTTAATCTTTAAAATTACGAAAAGAAAAACACATCAACACAGCTCTTAATCAAATTTGTGAAATTAAGAAAATTTTTTTCATTTATAAAACTTCGAAACATTAATTAAAAATTCTTTTCCTGAAATGTAATTTTCCATAGAAACGAAAATTATATGTTACGACAATCTAAGGCACACAATCTAAGAGCCACGCCCGTTTATGAAGGGAATGGCCAAACGATGTAGAAGAGGTCCTCTCTTTAACTATCTTTCTCTCTTTTTGCTATCGATCCTCTATCTATGGCACTCCCATGTTTGTCAACGACCTACGCCCCCATCATCACACAGTTCCCAAACTATATAGCTATATAATCAATCCTTCTAAGATTCCATTATAATTTCCGTAGAATTCAATTTTTTTCTATACGTTACGCAAAAATAAAATACATTATAATAATGCATTATATATAATAAATATTACAAGATAAGATATATAACATCGAGAATTACATTTATGCGAGTCTCCTTTTAAAAGATTTCTATTTCGTTTTTTCTTTCATAATTCTTTTTTTAATAATTCATTTTGTATACCTTCATAAGAAAATCATTTCTTTACTATTTTGCTTAAGGACCGAAAATTGATTGTTACGCCATTGGCAACCGCGTTGATCTCGAGCGAACGCGTTTACAAAGCGTAATAAAAAAAAGGGGAGCTAATTATAGTTGCGGTCTATCTTGGAGAACCGAGGGGACGAAAGAGAACATAACGACAAAATGAAAATGAAAAGTACTTGTGTGGTAGAGAAGGGGAAGGGAAGAGTGTAATCTTTCGAGTGTCGCGTATCCCATCAGGGAAGGGCCGTATGAAGCAACTTTGAAAGCACTCGCACTTGTCTTTCATGCGTTACATCATCTTCGACATATCTTTTACATAATATTGTCATATTTTACATTTCTCTTAAAAAAAAGAAATCTTGAAAATTCTTGAAAAATCTTATCAGAAAAGAAATTAAAATTATATTAAACATAAATTTTGTTCTTATTTTCTGAACTCAGATTATTGTCTCAGATTATTATTATTATATGATTATCACTTCAAATTAATTTTAATGTATAAACGTTCTTATCTAAATTAATACTAATTTTTGATGAAATTATAATAAAACAGTGTAGAGCATAATTAATTTACAAATTCATATAATTAAAATGAATGTAACGTGACAAATCGATTTTTTGAGACAATGATGAAATAACGAGATTCCGAACGTAGAAATCTCAATCTTATGCTTGCCTAGCAACACGATTTGAAGTCGAAGTCACGGGAGCATGTGATAACGAGACGCGTGTACCCGGGCGAGCATATCTCGGGTTATCGACTTTTTTCGGTGACAGTGAGTAGCGAATGAGCGTAGAAAGTGTATAAACTATGCGAAAGATATCAACGCATGACCACGTTGGACCACAGGTCATCGAGCAAGAGATAGATCCGAGACGATCCGCCATCAAATCGAATTGAGCATTTTTTATTTCAAATATAATCCAAGTATAATATATATAAGCAGGCATTATTATAAATAACAAACAAATGTTAAAGTTACACGCGCGTGTGCGTAAATAAAATTAGTGTGTAAAAAATAAAATATTACATCAAAACAATATATATATATATATATATATATATATATATATATATATTCATTCATAGAAAATTGTTTTTATTGTATAAAAGGAATATTTCCACAGAAATAATTTCGTTGCAATCTCACGCACGCATTAACATGAGATAAAGATTCTGAAGGTTCTCTAATTTTTCGATAGCTACCTGCAGGAGAAAAGAAGAAAAAAAGAATAATAGAAAGAAGAAAAGAAGAAAAAGAAAGGAAAAATTAGAAACAAAATTCGCTCTTTAAATGCTACTTCGAAAACTACTAAGAATATGGCGGTCAATGCCATCGCTTGGCTACTATTAGCCGAGATGCCTGGTATATATTTTCGTCGTGGCCTACTAATACACTTTATGAAGTAAGTCTCATCTTAATTCATTCCTCTGTAGGCTCTAATAATTCAGAATATAAAAAATCCTATTATGTGCCAAAGAGATTAGCAATAGTCTCATAAATTTTAACGTATTGATACAATGATAAACAATGATTGGAAATTCGAAACGGGACATATGCTGTGTTTCCTTTAAATTATATTAGTATTAAGACAAATTAAAGCTTTTACGTTTGTGCAAGCCTATTTTCATCACATATATGTCTCGCATATAAAATTGATTAATACTTTCTAATACTCCTGTTAATATTAATATATTATATAACAAATTTGAAACTAGTAATAACGATAGAGATATGTCGTTTCTTGTTACATTTCTGCTAAGAAAACAATTATTTATTGAATAATACATCATCATTGGGATTAAGTGATTGCGAATATCGATATCTTGTAGATATACATATATATAAGTTATAAAAATTAGGAAAGTATGCAGTATAAATGTAATAATTTCCTCTAACATATTGTTAAAAAAAAGGATGTATTGCAAACGGTGATCAAAGAATCTATTAATCGATTGATATTAAAATCGTAAATTGTAAAATATTAGTATCACTCTAGGATATTAATATTATTGTAATGTTTGTTAAATATATATTTTTTTTCTGTCAAGGATATTATTTGTGTCAAGAATTGTCCATTTGAGTTTTTTACATCTTGGCAATTTATCGACAAGGTTTTTAAACGCTTTCTGTACATGGTGTGACGATAGGTGAAGTATTACGAAATCACGCGCGCTTCCATATATTCATGATGAATACAGTCGCTCGCATAGGAAAAGTGCATTTGCATGTGAACAACGGGTCTCTTCGGGTCGGCAAATATCTGACTTTGTTTAACGTACAATTAATTTCGAGCTTAAAGTATGTTCTTCCATAGTAGTAAGTTTTTAAAAAGAGAAAAATATCTGTTGTCTATCCTAACAAGTAAATTATTACAAACAAAATATTTTCGTAAGTTTGACATTATTTTTTTCAAAAAAAAAATTAAATATAACTTGAAAAAGAAACTGAAATAATTATTATATCATCTTTTATCTGCTTGCAAATACAAAATATAACATGAAGCAACTTGATATGAGTTTTATACGATGATCTTTACACATATTATCCATCATTCTTGCTCTGCGCATCAAATTTGTTTTGCTGTACTGTTATCACCGAAGCCTCTGGCCCTATTTCGTAAGAAGAACGAACGATGAATGCGTCGTTTTGATAAATTTTTTTGAATTTAGGTTACAGGGTAGCATTACGGGGTTGTCGGGGTCGGGATAAGTCGATAAGATTATTGACGTTAAACGGTTATAAGTACATCGGTTATGTAAAATGATAATATGACGAAAACGAGATTCTAGGTCGACAAAATGACACGTTAATATAAAATCAGACTCCTTAAGATTTAATGTAAAGACTGTTTGCTTAAACGGAAAAAGGTCTTTTATTGCAAAATGTCTTTTACTGCTCTATTGTTTGTCTTCTACTTTAAACATTTTTATTTTATTTTATTTTTTCATTTTGTTGCATTTTATTTCTCATTACGCTTTCATTTTTCATTTTATTTTACTCTATCTTATTTTCTTTCATTGAACTTAATATAACTGCATATATTATTATAATTCAATAAAGGCTTAATTTAACTTTACGCTTCATTTTCCATCTCATTTTGCGTTTGTTTTCTACTTGATTCTATTGTATGTATAATAAAATATATACATTTCTTGGAACGTGGAATAATCAGTAACAAATAACAACTGAAAGTACCGAATGTCAACTTTCGCTATCTCTTTGCCACTGTTTGCTTTTACCCCGCGTGTATCGTTCAATCATTTATTCGTATTGGTCACGTGATTGACATGACGACGATTAGCTGTAATCGAAAAGCAGAAGAATATTTGAATTTCAAAATCTATTACACACATATATATATATTTATAGATATAATAATTCTATTTCTGAGCACTCTGTTTTTTTTATTCCATTCTGCATGCAAATTAAAATAAGCCAATAATTGAAGCCTTACGATAAGAGTCCTACGACACTGGGCGGTCCTGCGTATGTATTTAATTATTGGAACGCACGCACAGCGATCCTGTAAGAAAGCATGTTTAACCTGCTGATCAAGGGGCGTGGTGACATTTAGATGTCACATATACACATAAGTAATATTTAGACGCAAATCATCATAATAAAAATTAGAAACGCTTATTATATATATTATATGTATATACACGGGCGTTCACGCGCCACACCACACACACACACACACACACACACACACACACACGCGCGCGCGCGCAACAATTTTGTTTTTTTTCCCAAAAATAAAGTTGCCATAGAAAAGCAATAAAATATGAAAATTATGAACGAAAATCCGCTAGTTATTCTCCATAGAAAATTTCATAAAGGATCTTTAAAATATGCCAAATAATTTAATAAATTATGAAATAGCAAGCAATACCAATTTTAAATATACTTAAAGAAATACAAAAAGCTTACGCTACGCATTCAATACAATTATAAGCAATTATTTTCATTTAAAAAATAAACATTTGAAACGCAATTTTTCAGAAAAATGTCTAATAAAAAATATATCATATGTATATTTTTATGCCATATTAGACCATGTGCAACTATAATAGTAACACTAAACTAGTGTTATACTAGAGTATAACTAATTCAGTAGAAACAGTATGTTTAAAAAAAACTCCATTTATAGCGATGTGTTTGTAGTATAAGTTAATGAATAAATACGCAACGTAATAAACTATAATATATTGTTATAAAATATAGTATATGTATTACTGGCCAGAATCAGAGATGCAAACCGGTTCTGAAGCGGTGAACCAACCCAAATTTGGATGAACCAAAAGCAAACCCTAAACGGAGTTTCGACTAATTTCACTTAGATTGCTTCATTTTCTTCATGAATTAAAATCATTTTATTTATAATGTTTAATATGTCGACAATAAAAAAAAATTATTATATTATTCTCATATAAGTTTATTAATAACTTACTAATTTTTTTCAGTATATTATCAGCAAAATATATTTTCTTTCAAAAGCGTTACATAATAATTCATTATTACTATTGTTTGTATTGTATTTATTCGTATAATCTTAAATATATGAACGAAATCAAAACTAGGGTATAAACATATTGTAATTTTGAAATGATTAAAAATGTGAGCAAAATTTGGGGAAATCTAAAATAATTTAAAAAATAAAATTGAAACAGCAGAAGAGCGTACAAACATTTTTTTATTTTTTCTTTCGAATTGCTAGGAATTGGAAAAATGCATTCCGCCTCCATGTCAGGACGGAATATTTAATAAAATATGTTTCAAAGGATATCGCGCCTTCGATTCTCTTAACGCGTGTACACGATGGCACGTAAATGCAGTCATTGCCCCGGCTCGCCAGGCCGGCCGGCCGCCACCTGCGCCATTCACGGCCAACCAATCCTCGCGTCGCCGAAACCGCGTGAGACACCGGCTCTTCCCCTTACCTCCCTTTGGCCTTTGCCTTTGCCTTTGCCATGCCAACATCGCCAACAGGCAACACGCCGGACCGCGGCATTCGCGGCGCGGCGCGACGCAACTCGCCTAACTCGCCTTCTGGAGTTGGAGTTCTGAAGTCTCGATTCTCGACATGCTTCCGCGCGCGCGATTCCCCTATGAACAACATAGGCAACGTAGCGCAGTAGTGAAAGAGTGCGGTAACGGCGCGCCGCGATGGGACCGATGGGGGTAAGTTACGACGGTCACAGCACCCTGGTGGGGACGCGCGCAATACGATGGAAGGGGAAGTCGACGGTGCGTTGCCAGCCGGCCAACGCACAACGCGGCCGCTCAGTTCGCTTCGATCGACGGAAGCATGTGGGTATCGTTTGTGTTTAGTCGGTTTTTTTCCCTTCTCCTCGCAGTCCTCGCCTCACCTCGTTTCTCTTCATTTTCCTTCATCTTGTCTCTGTTCGTTTCGTTCATTTCTATTTGTCTCGTCTCGTTTCTGATCGTTTCTATTCGCCTCGTATCATTCCTATTCGTTTCTATTTGTCTTATTTCGTCTCGTCTCGTCCTATCTCGTCTCACTTTACTTCGCATTCTTCGTTTTTTTTTTTCGCATCTTCATTCATGGCGTAATGTTGAATTGTAAAGTACGTAAGTAAACGAAGAGAAACTAGTAATATTTTTCGCTCGTCGAACTTTTGGACGATTAACGAGTGTGAGCTTTCTATCTTGGAGTTTAACCTGATCCGCTGCCAAGGCCTCTCTGTCTACCCTCCTCTCTTCCTCCATCGCTTCTACCTTCTCTCTTCTACCTCTTCTTTGCTCCTCGCCATCTTTCTACCTCCTCCTCTTGGATATCGTGTGCTACACGCTTCCGGCTGACAGTGCGCTTTTTAGGCCTGCGCGCGCGACTCGCGCAATGGACGTCGCAATCCCCTCCCTCCCTCCCTTCCTCCTCACCTTCCTTCCAGCGTGACTCTCGATGAACTACAAATCTCCCCGACAAGCGAAGAGGGTGGAGTCCGTCGCGGACGTTTCATACGAGATCGCGAGGCGTTCATGATACAACGACGACAATAATGATGATGATGATGATGATGACGACGACGACGACGACGACATCGACGACAATGACGACGACGACAAACGAGACGCATATCTGGGTGTATCAGACTCCATGCACCAAAGGACGGGCGCCATGTCGTTTTCCTCCTCGAGCAACCGACCTATCGATCTTCTTCAGTGGCGTAATGTGTGCGCACAACTGTTTGGTAAATATCTTACTCTTTGTCGTCAGATAAATGAAGGTTGTGACTGGAGCCGAAATATAAAATTTAAATGGTATTTGCTGCCCAAACGAGAGTGATTGCGTTCAACCGAAAAAACAGCTTAGCAACACTTGCAAGATTCTTCAATATAACTGGTTTATACATTTAGATTCAGTGAGGAATTAAGAGCAAGAACCAATCATATTAAAGAATCTTACCACAGTTACAAAGCTGGTTTTCTGTTGAACGTAGTTAGTTTACATACATTTTTCTTATAATTTCGAAGTATTCACTTCTAGTTTCAAATAGATTAATTATTTCTTCTTTCTTAAATCAATTTTCTATTTCTTCTAAGTGTTTTACCGCAATATAAATCGCGCATTTCGAATATATCTGTTATTACATGTATAGAAACGAATTATTCTTTTTAATAAACACTCTTTGCAGCACAATAAATAATAAAACAGTAAAAATAATTTTCTTTTTATTTAAAACTTAATTTATAAATTTCGAAGACATGTACATTAATTTTATGGTAATCGAAACAGCTTATAATTTATTTAAAAATTTTTATTGATTAAAATTATTTGCTTTTGAGAAGTTTATGTCTTTGATGATAAGAATATATCAATAGCTATTGAGCTAAGAAAAAATATTTTACACATTTTTCTCGTATCTTAAAATAAACGTATTACGCGTCTAAAGATAAATTTAGAAAGTCATTTGAATTTTTTAAATGTGAATTTTCTGTTACTATCTTGGATTCCAATAGATTATCTTTTAAATTGTAAAAAGTAAATTATTTTAAATGCTATTTTTTATTCACTTAAATATGTGTGTGTGTGTGTGTGTGTGTGTGTGTGTGTGTGTGTGTGTGTGTGTGTGTGTGTGTGTGTGT
>NW_012130068.1:548637-554434 GCF_000143395.1 Atta cephalotes | reverse complement strand
TGAATATGTCGCGTCGAAAAATACGTATAGCGCATGCGCGAGCGTGGATAGTCTGGCGCCAGCAGGTGCGGTTAAATATAGCTTATGCAACGGTATCCTCTCCGCTCGCGCACTCTCTTGGCTCTCTCTCCGCCTTTTTCTCGCTATCTTTCCTTCTCTTTCTCTTTTCCTTCTCCTTCCCCCTTCCTATTTCTTTTTTCTTTCTCTGCTTGCCGAAAAAAACGCGTAAATGATTATAATATGTGTATGATATAAAATTTTGAACACTCATCCTAAGTTACTACTGGCTACTATTTAATTCATCGGAATAATTATAAGCTTTTATTTCAATCAATATAATTTGATAATTTCTATGAAATTTGTCTAGATTTTTGTTCGACAGAAGTGACATAAAGTGTTACTCTGCGTTATTATTAAATTAAATTTCATGAAGATAAAAGATAATGATATAATAATAATGATTTTTTAATTAATATCTTAATGAAATATTCGTGTTTAACTGGATACAATAATATATATTCAGCATTTTAATAATCATAATTATTTTCATTATTTATATTAGAAGGCTAAAAAATAAATTAATAAAATTAATATGTTTACATTAATAAAGCTAAAGCCAATATCAAAGTTAATAAAAGTTAATAAGAATAAATTTAAATCCGATTATTTGATACGGAAGGACTACTTTCGGAGATACATGAAGATTTGAGATATTTTTAATTTTTTTCAAAATGCAATTGTCTAGATTCTTCCGTTTAATATTATTTAATGAATCATTATGACTCTTCTTTCGTACATTCATAGCCGCACACATATTATATTTATGACAAATGTACAATTACAACATATAATTATATATATGTAAATTTTTAATAATTTGTATAATAATGGCACTATGGTATATGTAATTTACATACCATATACTCTTTTATATAATAATATTAACACGGTATAAATATTATTTGTATCATACTCTTTCTTTCCCTCCCCTCTTTCCCCCTCCTCTCTCTCTCTCTCTCTATTCAAATAATGGCAAAGTGAATCATATAATCTATTAGCAATGTATCTTAAAAGAAATCTCTTTTACAGTTCAGGTCATAGACAATAAAAAACAAGAATGTGACGGAAAGAGAAAAAGTAAAAAAAACATTTGATAACATTTAACTTTTTGACTTTTGTGAAGTTTAATAAGCAACAATAAGATTTCTAATAATTTATTTATGATCAATATTATTAACGCTACCAATTCTAACTTGTATCAATCAGAAACTTATGATCGTGAATCCGCAAAGTCATTTGCGTATTTTATTAATACGTATCATGTGTACAATACGTGTAATATGTTGATCAACAGGCTTCATTTGCATCTGCAACAAACATGGAGTCTTAGTATATCTCGCATCTTATAATAACCCGACATTTCCATTCATTCAGCATCCATTTTATTTCTTGCGTTTCTACGTAATCGAAGGCTTCGCAATTCACGATATGTCACAGACGGATTCAAGCAATGTAATCTTTATAATATTTATATTTCAAAACAAATTATCGTATTTTTTCGACGAACTTTTTCAATAAATTTTAAGAATTTTTCTATACTGAATAGATTGTCATAACTATAGTTCGTAATTATAATTTTTGAATATTTTTTTTAATTACTTCTCTCTAATAAATTTTCAAATATGTTGTTTTTTCTTGTTGATCCGAGTTTCGAAAATATCAAAAGTATGTTTCTATCTCTATGTTTCTATCTAAATAAATATTTTTTCAGTAATTTTTATTTTTATATTTTAATCATGTGTATGAAAAAAAAAATAAATTATTTAGTTTTATACTTAATAAGATGTTTTTGTATTATATTCGATAATCTTTTTTTCGATTTTGAAACCAATGCTAAAATTATCACTCGTATTGATACAGATTGATTTCAATTTGAACAAGTGCTTTCGATAGTTTACCGAATATCTTATTGAACGTTAAGAGAATCGGTCGGGTAGAGAATCGGTCGGGTACCGATTAATGCATGTACATTTATTTTGCTATAGTTTGGTACTTTGTCTTTAATTCTGCCTATAAGTGAAATTTTAATTTTTTTTGCGAAAATTGCAATCACGAGAAAAAATGAAAGTATAACATTGCTAAATAAATGTGTAAAAATATGTATTTTTATGATGGAGAAAATATTTTTTGTGAATATTTTATCCATTATAGCATAAATTGTGACAGAAAAATTGTGTTTGAGAACATATTGTTTTCTTTAACGCAGCGGTTTTCTTTAACCAAGCTTACAAAACGATGAAAAAATTTTTTCCTTGAGATTTTCAAAATTTCAACGGTTATCGGTGATTCTACCATTTCTGCAATATTTTAGATAGTTGTTGATACGAAAGCATAGTATCTATTCTGTTTCAAACAAATCCAGTAATCCAGTGTTTCAATTTAACCATTTTAATAAATTTTTTGTATTATTCTCCCATTGCTTCAATTTGTCATTTAATTGCACGCAGAGGAAAATGAGAAAATTTCATGTCGTTAATTGAATAATGTCGTTAATTTAATTTATTGTCGTTAATTTAATAATGCGCTCGAGTGAATTATTTGAGAATGTTTTCTCGTTTTATAATTTTTGTCACATTATATCTTTTTTTGAATACAAAAAAAACTTAAGCTGCTATATCTGCGCAAATGAATATTTATTCGTAAATAAATTTAACAGTCGCAGCCATCTTTAAGAAGTATGTTAATGTTCATTATGAATATCAATCTACTGCTAGCATAAAGAGCTATTGATACAACCATCGTATACGACGCCAATTGCGGATTATCGAGTGATTATTATTTTTATTTACTCATAAATTATATTGTTTTTTGTAAATGTAATTAAAATTTTCTTGAATTAATTGATTCATCTCAATATTTAATCGCATAAAAATATTAGTCATCGTAGAAAAGAATATTTAACAAAATATTTTTTATATTTTATATACGTCAAATTACATTAGAATAAAATATCTTGTAGATAATTATTTATTTTAATACTATTATACAATCGGGACTCTTAAAATATATGTAAGAACAATTGTGTGTAGTACAAAATGATATATAAGATTATTATAATATTAATTTCTTTTAAATATAAATAAAAAAATGTTGCGTTATTTTTGTGTCACCTATATATAGTCCACTCGTTAAAGCTGTGCTGGTGCGACGACCAGTTTGGAACTCGCTTTCACAAATATTGCTATGACGACACCTGCATATAAATGCAGGGATCGTCTGTCGTTTCTTCAGATTTTCGTTTTAATATTTAAATGTAGCCGTACGAATGGCCGAAGGTAGATAGGTTAGAAAGCAAGAGAGAAAACATAAAATATGCGCGCCTACATAAACGTCGCTTTCAATGTAAAACGCAATAAAAAATGACTTCAAAATATAAAAGACCATACTTTCCCGTAATTCTCGCATGAGAAATTAGCTTCGATATTTCGATTTTACAAGCAATAATTCGCGGTACTTGATATATTCATTAATTTTATTAATATAAAATTATTTTATTCAGAAAAGGATGTAGACAAATTTGAACATAAATAAACGTTTAAAGATATATTATATTTAAAAGATATAATTTTTTTATTAATTTTTTCTTTAAAAAATTTTTTTCAGTAATTTCGGCAAGGTCCACATCCCAAGTCGGAGCGAATAAAAGAAGAGGAAGGAATGCAAGAAATTGTTATTGAAAAAAAAAGAAATCAAAGATCGTTCTTCGCAAGACATCAAGATGGCTGCCTGCGGATGGAGTATCTGTTCACATCTTACCGGGCAGCATTAGATTGAAGTTGATGGTTCTAATACTGTCAGGTAAAGATGTCGTCAGGATTCCGAAGACGACGATTGAAACAAAAAATTTATCAACGAATGAAAGTAATTTTATATCCTCGATACAGAATATTAAATGTTACGACGTTACACAATTTTTTTCATTTTTCTTTTCATCATCACGTTTTATTAGAGAAATTTTCACATATGTATTTCTCTATATATAAATAAATTAATATTAATCTTTTATTGACATGAACAAAGGTCAATAAAGTGTGCGTGAATTTGTATGTATAAATAAAATGTAGAACTTGTAAAGAATCTTTATAACAATGTGCACAGATAATCAATAAATTTACAATTAAGAAATTTCTATGATAGTTGAAGATTTTTACCGTCATAATTTCATAAATTTTTCATGTTAAGGCGTATAAATTATCTTTCTTTTCCATACGTAATAATAAACAATCATATTTCATGAAATCTTATCAGATCATGATTGGTATGAGAATATGTTTACTCTTCTTTCTTGTATAGTCGAAATAAAGTCGAATCTTTTATTTTTGTGTACTGAAATCGAAGAATAGAAAGAATAGAAATTGATGTGAACATATCAATATATAATTAATAATGAATTTAAAATATAAAAAACCGTATTAATATTTGTTTTGTTCTTTTATCTTTATTTGACGTAGGTTACGAAATAACATTTAGAATGATAAAATGGAACGATTTTCGAGTTTAATTCAACGTGATTCTTCTGAGTTTTACTTGGTCACGCGCAAAGTCTGCTCGCTCCTTAGAAGAGAAGGAAGGGGAATACAAAAAGACTCAAGTCTTCATGCGAGTAGTCTATTCTAAAAATAGAGGAAACGATGTCTCTCTCTCTGAAAGTTTCTCGACGAGAGCGGATTGAAAATTCATGTATACTGAATATTTCGCAAAACTATAAAGATATTAAATCAATAGAAAAGTAATTATTTCGTTAGTATAAATTAATCTTTTGATATATGTAATAAATATGTAAATATATTTACAATGTATTAATGTAGAATAATAATTATTAAATTATGTGTTATACGTTTATAATGTATAATAATATATAATTCTAACTATTATAATATATTTTTCAATTTTCATAATATTAAAAATCTAATTTCTTTTCAATTTTTATTATAAGTTGTATGTTGTTTATTTTTTGGCGCAGCAGCTTCAAATAATAACAATATATTTTATTTAGTAAACACTCTTGGTTATAACATTTTTAACTAAAATGTTAAATTAATATTTATTTATTTAATATTTATTTTTTTTAGGGACTAAAATATTAAAAAAAAGAAAAAGGATCATATTTGTGAATTACATGTATATCAGTAATATTATGATATAAATATTTCGATTTATATATATTAGTTTAAAAAATTTTAAATGTCTACATTCTATTTATCACAATATAATTATAACGTTTAAAAATTATAATACTATGTGTTTTAATTTATTGTCTTATATTACGTTTTGATTTATAATATTACAATATGTTGTCAATTTCTAAAAATTAACATTTTTATGATTCGTGAATTGATAAAATTTGTCATAAAAAATTACCAATTATCGATAGTTGGTAAAATTAACGTTGACTTTACCAATCATAAATAATTATTACTGTGGCTTGATAAAATATTATTCTATAAAAATTTAAATTTTAAAAATTACAATTCTTGGAAATGTATATTTCGGACTCGATGCTTGTTAAACAGAATTCTGATATTCTTAATCTTATGATGTGTGCAATTAATATTATAATAATTAATATCAATACCTAGATTATCTCTAGGTAGTAAATACGATGCTAGCGCTCTGAAACACCGAGCCTCAAGTCTGATGCGATTTTATATTCCGAGGATATCGTGTATACATATGTACATATATGTAAATACACACACACACCACACACACACACACACACACACACACACACACA
>NW_012130068.1:542651-545180 GCF_000143395.1 Atta cephalotes | reverse complement strand
ACACACACACACACACACACACACACACACACACACACACACACACACACACATATATATATATATATATATATATAATAAAACGATCTCTCAGCTGTTTGTCCAACTCCAAAGTAGTCCAAGACGTCAAGATCGTACCACGCGAATTTTCCACGCTGCAACGTCGTGTTTATTTTTAGTCTCGAGTGTGCCATGTCACGTCGTCGCATCAACTCATCGACAGGATTTTTGCTGCGTAACAACGTGCCACGGAATTTTTAAGAACTCGACAAGGCAAGGCATAGAGACTCGCAATTTACTCGACAATAATTCTCTCGCAATCTATTAGTTGCGAGTATCTATGCACCGTTGAAACTGAAAGTCAGCTGATAACTCCATTGAAGATTCAACCATGAGGAAGACTCGCGTCAGCATCTTCCGCGATATCTACTATCAACCATACGACGATTGCACGAGGCTAAAGCTCAATTCCAGCAGCAAAGGTATTCTTTCTGCTCCTTGTAATACCTGCATAGATTCTATAAGTATATAATAATTTGGCCAAAATTTGCTGATAGCTGCTTTGCCAAGTTGTATTATTTAATCTGATTTGCTAATTTTTTTCTTATTTTCAATTTAAAATAGAAAGATAAATTGTTATTTATCTGTATATTTTATGTATTATAAACATCTTTAGAAGATTAGAAGTTTACATTTATTTTAATTAGTTTAGATGAATTGTTGTGTTTGACAAAGTATTGACAAAGTATATTTTACTATACATTTCTTGTTCTACAGCTAGCTTACAATTAATGCAGCGCATGTCATTGCTAAAGAGATTGAAGGTCCACAATGGTTGTGTGAATTCTATATGTTGGAACAGCAATGGAGAATTGATACTGTCTGGAAGTGATGATCAACATCTCGTTCTAACTAATGCACATAATTATGAGGTACACTTATATGCTTATTAAAAGAAAAGATAAAGATGCTATGTATTAAAAAAATTTATGCTCTCTTATAAAGATTATTATCTATTAAGCAGAGACTTAAATATGTGTATATTTCAATTAGCATCAAAAGAGTTAAATACGTATTATACGAACTTAACGATTGATGCATATTGTCTGACGAAGCAATATTCCATTACTTTTCTTAATTTAAAATTTATTTATGGACTGTCAAAGAAGAATCTTGTGCCAAGATTATTTTTAATTTTATCCTTGGAAGTTATGTGTCTAGGAAGTTAATTATGCTTGACAATCCACGAAATATTTTTTTTAACTTTTAATATTATCTTGAAGATGCAATGTATATTTCAAAATGTATTTATATAAGTAAGTGTAGTAGATTAGATGTATAGTAGATTAGATGTATAGTAGAAGACGATTAGATCTCGTTGTGTTTTATCTTTATAGAAAAGAGTATGTATTTGTTAATTTTTCCTTATATTCTATTTAGATTTTTTAACTATTTTATAATTTTAATTGGATCCTAATATTTCCTAATTTATCAATTAATAATGTTTAATTTATTATTATATAAAACTATATAAAACATATAAAGCTATACTATTATATTTCTTATATGAAAAAATTTATTTTAATACTAAGATAAAGACATTCGAATACATTGAACAAATTATATTAACCATGATATTAAACCTTTTCAAGGGAATATTTTGAATAGTTAATTCTAGTCAAGGTCCAACATTGACATAGTTAGAGATACAGGCGCTGGTGCCAAATCAGTAGGTTCTTCAAATGTGCACGTGGTTAATTTTACCGTTTAATACTATCTTAGATCCATCTTGCTAATTAATCATAGTGAAATGTTCATTGTGTTGCATTGTTCTTGTTTCGAATAACATTTCATTAAAGTTATGTGGTATAATATTTTGTATACATAGTTAATAGAGATATAATAATGACGCTAAGTTTTATCTTATGTTTATAATATATATACGTACACAATATATTCAATAGAAATTCTTTTTGAGTCTGCATCATTAAAATAGATTAATTCAAGAAATCGACTGAAAATTAAATATATTATATAGATATATAAAATATTTTAATAATTTTTTTTTCTATATGTATTTAAGGTATTAACAGATTATAAGACAAGTCACAGGGCAAATATTTTTAGTGCCAAATTTTTGCCTAATAGCGGAGATCATCGTATTGTTTCTTGTAGTGGAGATGGCATTATTTTGTATACAGGTATAAAAATCAATAGATTATGATTGGAGACAAAGAAATTAATGAGATCGAGTATTTTATACAAGTTATCTTTTTTATTGAGCACTAATGTCACATTTACAGATCTGATGAGAAGAACAGAAACGTTTCATAATCAATTCACTTGTCACACCGGCACTACTTACGAAATTGCGACAATACCTGGTGAACCACATAGTTTCTTAAGCTGTGGAGAAGATGGGACTGTGAGATGGTTTGATCTCAGGATAAAAGACAATTGTAGCACTACGAGATGCAGAGAGGTAAGCATTATTCACTGAATATATATATATATATATATATATATATC
>NW_012130068.1:531675-533359 GCF_000143395.1 Atta cephalotes | reverse complement strand
ACACACACACACACACACATACACACACACACACACACACACACACACACAACATTTGATCAAGATTGAATTGGGATTATCGAGAATCTCACGAGCGCGTGAACGTAAACAAATTCTTGCATTGTCAAAATCAAATTGACAACGAATGTATAGCAATGCTGAGACACATCGAGATATCTAATTCTTTATTTCGAATTAATGACATGGAAGAAAGAACGGGAAGTGAAATAACTAAAAACAACAAATATACAAAATTAAATTACACGTTCAACAACAGAATCTAATTTAATAACAAAATATGAATGTTGCATTTGTAATAAATCATATAATAACAATAAAATCAATAATAATGAAATAATAATGATTGAAATAATAATATTAATACTAAATATTAATACTAAATACGATTAATATACGAATTGTAAATGTATCCAAACAATAGCGATATTAATAAAAAAGGATAACAGAGACGATCATATGTTTCCGTGCTGTTATTTTGAATTATAAAAAAAGTACCTAATCAGATGATTAATTGAATTTATTGAGGGCTCGATGGAATTTTATCATCGACAGTCTTTGATCTTCTCCAACTTGTCTTTCCACGTCTTTCATTTAAGTTTTATCAAACATATTACAATTTTCATTGAATATAAATCTGTTTGCAATCATTACGACGTATATATAAATGTCTATCAAATTTTGCCTAATGATTCGATTATATTATTAGTACAGAGATTAATCACTGTTAAGCGAAGCAAAAAGACTGACAATTTGTATGCAATAACATAAAATATCAAGAATACGCAAGATTAAGAAATACATTTCTTATCTTATCCCAAACAATTCGCGAAGCTAATCTCGTTCGTAAATGTTGTCACTAAAAACTATGAACTATAAAAAATTAACAATAAAGATTTCTAAAGATTTTAAGTATATGTTATATATATATAACATCCCATAATATTGATGTATACAAAAATCTAATAATCTATAAAAGGATGATACGCATTCCACATTTTCATTTGTAAGGCAAAATTTCAAATATGAGTTGGAATTTTTCGCAATATTGCTTACAGTCGAATCAAAACGGACTCAAGCAGAAAAATTGAAATTTATATTTACAAATATAATTTCATAAATAATAAATAGATAATAAATAGATTTTCGTATTGCTTGAAAATTTCAAAATTTTTTGCACTTAAAACAAAATAAATATTTTCAGGCGTGGGAGAGGAAAACAAATGAAAATTCTGAGTATAAAATGTGCATCACGAATACGTTATATTAAGAATTGTGTAATTTCAAACCTCAGAGAGAACGAAAAAAGAACAAGAAATAATAGAAAATCTTCGATCGAAAAGCGACGTGCACGCGTAGAACATGCATATGGATCGACTGTGGGCGCGGCTTTGTATATGTGTGTATGTGCCATGTATGTTTCTCTCGTTTTTATTTCTCTCAATATATTAGGACAAAATTGTAATCGCGATCGCTTATCCGTTTATTTGTAGATTTAATCTATAGATTTAATAATGTCTGTAATAATGAAGTTTAGTGCGATTATAATTAAATTTACCGATGAGAGAGAAAGAAGGAGAGGAGAGAGGGAAGAAGGGAGAGAGAGAGAGAGAGAGAGAGAGAGAGAGAGAGAGAGAGAGAGAGAGAGAGAGAGAGAGAGAGAGGA
>NW_012130068.1:520209-525123 GCF_000143395.1 Atta cephalotes | reverse complement strand
GAGAGAGAGAGAGAGCAGGGAAGGGGAGAGGACAGAATCAATAATCTTTCGTATAACTCGACATTTCGCCTAGCTGAGTTTTTTCTGCAAAACAATAAGTAAACTAAAAGAGAATGAAAGAAATTAAGTCTTGTGAAAAAAAAAATCGAACAAAAATTCATATTTTTTAAAATAGATATAAAACTTAAAGGTTTCTTCATTAGAGGACTATTCTCTTTCATCGATTTTAACGTTTGAGAATACGCGAATATTCATGAACTTCCGTAGAAATTTTTCGATTTTATCATTTATTGCAGGATCGCGTTTTATTCGATCACATCGTCGCAAGTCTTCCTAAAACGCAACAGTGATTGCGAAAAATGTGATGCATTGAGAGTCCTTTACAAATATTCGCTTTCAAGATATCTCACATATCCGGCCGAGACCGAATCGAGTCTTTGCATGTATAATTCAAATACACTATTGACTACGGTTACGCGCTTCTCGTTTCATTTCAGATATAATTCTGAATTCAAATCGAGCAAATGGGATCAAGTGTGCTGTAAATAACATTAAATCACTTATCAGAATATCATTTAAAAAGTACAGTGTTGATTATTATGAAAGAAGAATCATTTAAATACAAATGTGTATAATTTTAATTTAAAGAATTTTACACACATAAATTCCGTAAAAGAATCTATAAACAACATCATGTAAAAAGTGTAATTATATACAGAAATATATAGCAATGAGCATTTCACTGTAATTTTCATATTATTCAAATCGAACGAAATGATTTATCGTATTAATTGAAAACCGAGAACTTGATCCCATTTTTCTTGCTGATTGCAAAAATATAGAACAGGATATTAAATCGAGCACGATCATTTCGAGATTTCCGTGTATGTGTAAGTGATTATTTCAAGTTTTACACACTTAGCTTGTTTAATTCAATCGAGAAGTGCAAAAATGGATATTTAGTTCTAAAATTAAATCAAATCGACCATGTCACATCTAGATTTCGATTAATTCTTAGACTAGATGAAAGATAAATTTCTGTATAACATTCGCACACTTCCAAGAGATAATCTCAGCCAGACGTGCAAATTTTCTCTCTCTCTCTCTCTCTCTCTCTCTCTCTCTCCCCTCTCTCTCTCTTTTTTCTCAAAATTTCTTTCGAAATGGATAAAACACTATTTCGGAATATATATTCTCGCGCGCATATGTCCTATATAAAAACTCGCTATTTCCATCCTATACTTTGTTTTTCTTTCCTCTTATTTCTTTAATATAACATTACGTTATACAAAGATGCCGCGCATGGATGTGCTGCGACGTTTCCTTCTTTTGCAGTTTATAAGAAAGACCAACGGAAAATAGCGTTTTTTTAATTACAGTCGTCAAGTGAAAAATTTCTAGACGAAACAGTATTTTCACCGCTTCGTTACACGCGTTTACTTCTATGTTAAATAGAAATACAAATACCTGGGATTGCGGGCTCGCCATTGCTCATATCGCATGCAAAATGCGTGCGCGATTTAATGTATAAGTATGTACGTATACACATAAAGATGTAACATGCGTATATATGTATATGTGTGTGTGTATATATATATACATATATCCATGTATGAGATAATAATGATAACAATAACAACGACATAATAATTAATGGTGATAATGGTAATTACAATAAATGTAATAATATTGATATTATAACCAGGATAATTGTTACAATTGTTTACAATGTCCGAAAGGAACATCACTTTCAGACTTTTCGAGGCATAATCGGATTGCACGACGCGTAATTAAACACCATCGTAATTAAACAGCATCATTCTGCGAGTCTTACGAGAATAAAAGAAAAATTAAGAAAAGAAAAAAAGAAGGAAAAAAATAATCTGTACTTTGCATCTTCCGATGCAATGCGCGCATTATCCGTTTACAAACAAACTGAAAACGAACGAATAAATATGAAATATCCAAACAAATAATTACATCATGTAAGTTCTCATAAAACACTCGAGTTCTTTGAATTTTAAATAATAGTGTACAAAAAAAATAAGAAAAATCAAATAAAGATTAACAGCGAATTAATTAGATAAAAACCAAGGTTTGATGCTAACAAAAATTTGCATCAAAAGTGATAATAAGAAAGTAAGTTAGAGTTAACATGAATAATCTTGGTCCTACGCGTTGGATCCTTACGCATCAATAAGACTAAGTTCGGTCATCGATCGGATCGTTTTTTGGGTAACCGATGACATTATACTCTGTCATACATTACTTATCGAACCGATACCTCAAAATACTTTCATACAGCACAGAATTTGCAGCAATGTTGCAGTAGTGTTGCTGCAACTTTTGTACTATAGGAGTGATCATGCACTGACGCACGCATGTATACGCGTTATCGTACGTTTATTCGTAGGTCGCGACATGCAGACCATCCTTGAAACATGCATCAATGACAAATCAGAGTTTAAAGTGAAATGACGGACATTGTTCAGATACGCACGCAATTTTAAACTGCAACTAATTTGTCATCATTACAACATATATTTTCCAAATACTTACACAGCATAATCACTAATTGAAAATTTTCACGAAGAATATGCTTAAATTTCATTTATGAAAAAAACAAATTTAATTTCTTGTGTACATGACCCAGCAGTTTGTCTCTTTCGCTTAAATTCGAGTTACATTTAACACAAAGATCGTTTATGCGATCTTTAGAATTAGAAGCCGAACATTCGCTTGAAAGAATGAATTTATATAAAAGAACAATAACGATAATGGCAAGAGACACACGGTATTTTAAAATTCGCTTTGCTCTTTTATCGTCCCGCTAAATTTCACTATAGATTTCGGGATTCGATTACAAAGATATGTTCATCTATAATACAAAAGAGTTAACAATGAAAACAATTGGATAAATTTCTAATGAAAGTAACGATGTTATAATTGCTTTCAGTATCTTTCAGGATATCTAGATATCTAGATATCGAGCTTTCTTACTCGCGCGACATTTACTTACAAACGTGAGTCAGTGCGAGCATAGCCACATGTATCTTTTTCTTCTTCATATATTCTCGGACACGTGTATCATTTCTATGTATAGATGCGAGATAATTAAATCTACAACATGTGATGTTAACGTAATCGCGAGAAGCCTTGTATAATTCTCATTAATCCTCGAGAGCTGTCATTCATGCACAAGAGTACAAGTACGGTAATCTCATCACGTCGATACAAATCAGACAAGAAAGCACAACGACAAGATACATTGTCGAACACATTGGAGCTCGAGATTTCTCGTCGCACCTCTTCGTTACGCGATACTAATTACGCGATAATCGGCACTGACAAGAGATCGTCATACTCGGGAGAAACGCGGAGAAAGAGATTACGATACGCGAGCTAAGATGGAAAATGAGCAAACCGCTACGGAATGTGTGAGAAATCTGGAGATTATACTTACATATATATAATACGTAGTTTACACTATATGTACCATGCCAGTGGTGCAATCAACGCGATTTCGTAGCCTGATTAAAGGTAATTAAGAAAGAACAGAGAGAGAGATAAAAAAGAACGAGAGAAGTAAAGAGAAAAATTATGAAAAGAATAAAATTCTGAAAGAGAAGAATATCGAATTCGAAAGGACCTCTCGAATGTCGATTACGCCACTGTACGGTGTATCCATATCAGAAAAAAATTCGGATTGAATTCGTTGAAAATCATGTTATTGCTGATATATGAAGATACAGAATGAGAGATTACGATAATATCTGATAAAGGAAGAAACTCTTGAAGGATACATGACTCAACGGAGAAATCCGATTAAATTTTTTTTTCTGATACGAGTACAAACACCTGCACACTTCGCATTGATATAATGCAATAATTTATACTCTATTGTGTATGGTTTCAATTTGAATTCTTATGAGATTTAATAAGTTGCAAACAACTTTCAGCGAGCATCGCGAGAGACGTCCTTCTCCGCGCGTTTGAAAAACTCTTCGATATGAATTAACTATGAAATACGCGAATAACGCTGCAGCAATTTGTAATTATAATCATAATAACAGTTGCGTCGCATGCGCGCGCGGACGTGTGCTTCTCCGAACTTTCAATCGATGTGAAAAGATATCTAAAAAATGAGAATATATATATATATATATATATCGATATTTTAGTCACTCGATTTCATTAACGTTCGTAAAACTCGTATTTATAAACGTTTATAATAATAAAGACCGCGTTACGTTACACGTATATGTACACACACGCGCGTGCATGCACACCCAGGCACATACATACGCACACGCACGTACACACGCACGTCGCACACCCAAGCACAAATACACGCGCACGCACGCACACAACACATACACAAACAAAATGTAACACGGTCTATGCTATACATATATATATATATTGTATATACATACATATGCATATAATATATGTATATACCTATATATAAATAACATTTTGAATTTATTTGAACGTGAATGTGTGTCAATTGTGGCGTTTGTCAACGTTTTTTTAAAAAAAAAAAAAAGGAGATTATGCCGATCGTCGCAGCCTGTAGACAAAATTTTCAATTTATCGATCGATAGACAAAAGTAAAGAATAGATACTCTCCCCTTTTCTTTTTACTCCCGGCGACAACGACGGCGATAGTAATAATACAGTAAGAATAATAATATAGTAATAGTAGTAATAGTAATAGTATAGTAGTAATAATAGTAATGGTAACAGTAGTAATAGTAGTTGCAGCAGTAGTAGTTATAGCAGTAATAGTGGTAATCATTAACATTAATGATAATCGTGTAATAACAATAATAATAAATCAATGAATCTTTTTTTTATACAACAACCACACGTAGAAGCGACAAATTAGAGTAGTAGAAATAACTATTTCTT
>NW_012130068.1:514464-516605 GCF_000143395.1 Atta cephalotes | reverse complement strand
TTCTTCCTTCTCTCTCTCTCTCTCTCTCTCTCTCTCTCTCTCTCTCTTTCTCTCCGCCGTGATCGCGTTCATTAACCGACAATGGACAGTGTCTACCTCGTGTCCTCGGTGCTCGTTATAAATACAATCGATTGACCGACTCTTTCTGCTCTTTTCTCGCGCTTCCAATGATTCGCGCATATTTCCCTCGTCGAAGCTCCGAGGCACACTTGGTGCGGTGGGTGTGCACGCGTAAATATAGGTAGTAAGTACGCTGAGCAGGTACTGGAGCAAGTAATACATGCCGGCGGATGCGCCACATCTTCGATTTTGTCGCGTTTGGTACTATATGTAAATGTATTTGTATTCGTGTTACTGTAGCGTTACTATGTTCTCTGTCTCTCGAATATCGCATTACGTCGTTGTGTTCTCTTCGTTCTTATGTACGTGTTTTATGTGTACGTGTGTGTTTCGTGAGAATGCCGCGTTGTGTTCCGTATTCCTAACATTTCGTTACTTCGCGCTCTATCGGGGGATAACGAGCATTCGCCGAGAGCGGCAGCAAGACAGTCCTCTTGGCCGATTTATTTGTGGTTGAAAGAGAACGGGGATGGACCCGTCACCGCGCTTCGATGAAAATGCACGTTCTGCCATTTGTTGTCCCTCTTGTGCCACACACGGCTTTCCTCACTTTGCTGGGTATGCGCTACACCTTGTCTGAGAATCAAAAAACGAAAGAAATGTATACGCTAATATGAAACTTGAACTAAACTATTTTACGAGACACGGATATTCGTATTGGAAAATTGCAATACTAGCTCTCCAGTACAGAGAAAATCAATAGCTAACACATATGCAACAATGGAATCTTGCAATTGTTGAAACGGATGATGAAGAATAATTTTGTCTTCTCGAATATCAAATAAAAATTTAAAAGCTGTTATTTATAAGAAATTAGTATGTAATACAAAGACGAATTTAAATAAATTATGACTTTTTTAATCTTCGGTGCAGATCACGCTTAATTATCTTTTCATTGTTATATGTACTCACTTGTCCATGTATTGCGTCAGCCTGACATACGCGATGCAAGCAGCATCCTCGCCCAGTAAATGGACATGGGGATTCAGGATTGTCGTATTGACCGCCTTACAGTTTTTCCCCAAGACTGCTTAGGATATTGACGGGAAATAAAATGAAAAGTTACTCGAATACCGAGAATGATTTATATTAACATGCGACATAAAAGCTGTATACAAGTCAAAAGATTGCAGAGAAACAAACAAATGAGAGAGGGATAGAGAAAAGAAATAAACGGAAAGAAATCAACTATTACTGTCTGTAATGGATACCACGGAACTCGAAGAAAAATAGGGAGCCAGACAAATAAAAATTGTAATTCGAAGAAAATTCTACGCAAAACCAAACAAGCTTTGCGCTACATGGAAAAATTTTAAAATTGCTCATGCAAAGTCTTTTGATTTATTCATTACGAAATTATATAGAAATTTAATTCTATTTATTCTCATAAAATCTGAATTTCTAAAAGTCGCAAAATATAAGAGAATATTTATAAACATCCAGGAAACTCATTTCATAGAAATAACTATTTTCTCGTTATTAATTTTCGGTCCAACGCTTTAGTATGTGCAATTTTTTATTATATGATGTTTTAATACAAATACATATTAAATATTCTAAAAGAATAGAATCTCTTCTAAAATCCACTTTAGGTGTCAAAGTTGTAAAACAGAATGACAAAATTACAGAAAGTGCGTAATCTTTTTTTACTAATTTAAAAATTTGTTGACGCTATAATGTTTATATTTTATTTTATCGAATATATTATATCTACAGGTTATGTCTATATAAAAAATTATTGTCTATAAAAAAAATAAAATTTTACAATGATGATGCCAATGAGTCATAATTACCATTATCAAAGTAAAATTTGTGAAAATCCATTCCCTCGACTAAATTACCTAGAGCCTCCGGCTCGAATGCGGTCAGATGTGGATCACAGATTTTCCTGAAAGCACAAAAAGGAATTAATGTATCTCTTTCATTGTAATAATTTTATAATGATACTTTTATTTCTATCATATCGGTTTTTAATAGTACATTGTTCGAAACGAAATGAAA
Source organism: Atta cephalotes (assembly GCF_000143395.1). Classification (NCBI taxonomy): domain Eukaryota; kingdom Metazoa; phylum Arthropoda; class Insecta; order Hymenoptera; family Formicidae; genus Atta; species Atta cephalotes. Next base: position 514,484 of record NW_012130068.1, on the reverse strand, counting down.
AATTTCTCTGTTGAAGGAAA
>NW_012130068.1:500319-503830 GCF_000143395.1 Atta cephalotes | reverse complement strand
ATATATATATATATATATATATATATATATATATATATATTTATATATATCTTCCAGTTAATTTGGAATCATTTTTCCTTTAGCAGAAAGATTTTTTGTTTACCTTAAAAAAAAATCTAAAATAACATTTAAAAACAATAGCCGAGGCTTTTTTATTCAGTATAAAATATATCAAGTTTATCAAGTATTTTTTTGTATCAGCCTATATACAGTATTATCGGGAACATCGGCTATTTCTACCAGATTAATCGTCAATCGTCCAAATTTAATTTTAAGTGATACATGTTGATGAAATATAAACATATAGTAACAGTGGTTTAACAAATATGAAATGTAAAACAAAAATATTGATATCCAAAAAATCATCGAATAATATATTCTTTAATAAAAATTTTATATATGATATCTCGAATCTTTCTATTTTCAATATTTTAAAAATCAGAATATAATCCTTTAAATAATCTGAAATAAATTTTTTCTGAAGTTGAAGTTTTCTCGTTATAAGAAAAATCTAGCATCGTAGACTTATCAGTACTTGAGCAATATTCTATCGTTACAAACATACAAAATGGTCCTTTGAATTCTTCTTTAAACGATTATATCGTTACTTACGTGTATGCCTCGAAATCTCCGGTGTTGATGCTCTCGATCAATTGCTCAGTCATCTTGATGATTTCCTGTCGGCGTGCTGGAACCGTCAATAGATCAATGAATCAATCGGTCCGTGCCGAGGTGTTCAGCACGCCCATTGGGCTTACCGACATATTATACGGCACAAACACAGTCGCATGCACTTTATTTTTTTCGTCAACTTTTCTAAAGCCCTACACCTTGCGGCCCCTGATTGTGCACAAGAACAATAAGCCATACTCGCGCAATTAATTTCTATATCGAGCGCATTGGATTCGTAGATCGGATTTTTGTCAAAGAACATATCAAAGAACGACTAATTAAAACAGTAAAATTTGAAAAAATGAGCGCTCACAATTTTAATTTTGATATAAAAAATTGTAACAATTTCTAACAGTTAAAATTGTTATACAATTAAATAATTTTATAAATATGTCGAAAAGAACTTGCGGGAAAATTATCTATTATTAATTAATCGAATATAGTAAATTGATATATTAAAGTGAAGAAAAATATACAGATAATAAGAAATAATATTATTTACTTCAATGCGCGCGTTTAACATAATGCATGTATTAAAATAAAAATACAAGATACTCGGCTGATACAAGTGACCCTTTTCCACTTGGCTAACATCAGAACTCTTTCACGCTCTCAATGATTCGTGATTACGAAATCACAAGCGCACAATGCACGATCGCGTCTAATTCAGTGATCGTTTCGTGTCGACTGAGTGGTGAGATCCGAGAGAGTAACTCGAATTGCCAAATTGGCGATTGAGCTGCGCAGCGCGTGTCTCGCGTTTCTGTCATTCTCTTCAACGACCTTTCCCCTCAGGTTCATTCAGACTGTCGCTTCATTCACTCAACAAGTATATCCATCCACATGTTCATCGATGCACACTTCACCTGCGAACCTCCTGACTTTTCGATCGTATTCGTGCTCTCCTCGTCGGTATGTTTCATGCGTAACGCGTGCACGCATCAATTCGACGGTGCGTCTAAATTGTTTCAATCTCGTTAGGAACGAACGGCCATTCGTTGGATTAATGATTACGAAAAAAAGAGATTACTGGGCACTTTGTATTTATTGTAATTACTTCTTATAAAAATTATCTTATATTATGCATGGATATCTAAATCAAAGATCATATAGCTTTCGAATCACAATAAATTAATATTTGATTGTATATACATTTAATCTAACGATGCGTTCGTCGATATATATTACTTACGTTATAGATCGGCAATTATGTATAGGAAAATTGCGATTATTCCTTAGATGCTTCAACAATTGAAACAATTCCACGAAGAGACTTGGAAAGTGTTCGGAGATCGCAAGAGATATAGTATAAGCTATTATTTCGCGTTTTTAATCGGAATCAATCATTGTATTTTATATAATATATATTTGTTAGAGATCAATCAATTTTGCATTGATTTTCAGTTTTTCTCGAGAGACAAATTCAAGACCTCACATCGGAATGAATCAGCGTCGTAGACATCTTATTATTATTAAATCACGCGAAATAAACGCGATTACGTCAAAATAATGATAGAGATATCACGGTGAAAAATAATAATGAAAACAGATTGAAAAATTTTACTTTGGCAATGAATTATTGTGCTACGATTTGTAGAATACCACTACCACCATCACACAACCGCCAGTCTTACTACATTACTATGTCTGTCCTAACTAATTAATTAAACTTTACCGCACCTCGGTATTCTATTACGAAGTCTACCATTCCCCGATCTCTGATCGATCTGATCTCTGATCTTTAGACATTTATCGTCGTATTAAGCGTAACACACTCCTCTTCCGTAGCTCTATATATTTTACTATTACGTGGCAGCAATTACGTAGATTACATGAGAGTAAACTTTACGCATTTGATACTCAGTAGGCACTTTGCATCATAAAGCATAGTTGTGGTATCCTAGAATTCTCGCTCGACAGAAATGTTTTAAATAATCTTTTTTTTTCTATATTATTCTCGATATACACACAATATACGAGATCTAAAAGATCGATCGGGATTTTAAGAACAAGTTTTCTTCCGTAATAAAATTCCGAGAAATAATGTTTCTCGCAAGAGTGATTGTATTGCGTTATTATTTAATAAATTATTATCACTTAATAATCTCTCATATAGATCATAGAAAATATAATTTATATATATATATATATATACTATATTATACGAATTATGACATGCGGCCATATTTCGTATTGATATTGTAAACCGTGCGATATCAGTTAGTAAAGCTTCTAGAGAGAGAAAACACATTGCGTTAAAAAAGAACTAAAGCACTTTATAAAAATTCATTCAGTATAAATAATTCCTGTATAATTAGTTGTATTAAAAATATTAAAATATTAAAATATGTATTAAAACTTTTAAACTAATTAAAATTACAGTCCAATTCAGTCTTAGCTCCTTTTTTTTTGGCAACATGTTTTCTCTCATAAACTCCTAATCAATAAAACTAACAAGTCGAAGAGAGTACGAGTATTTCCTCGATTCGTTCCGACTTGACTTTCCTTGGTCGATTCGTCGTTTATATACGACGTAATTTCGCACTTTACCTGAGCACTGGGAGTTGGTTGAAAGCTGGCTGCAGGTCTTGATAGGACACACGATTCTTATGTCTATAAGCAATATATATATCCCTTTCGTATTAAAAAAATGGACAAGACGGATATTTTCAAGACAATACTCAAGCTGCTGCACACGAAGAGGATTGAGCTATTAAACTGCTTTATATTTTTAAGTATCCGTTTACGAGTAACGTACGGAGAATCTCATTAATTCTTTCTTCTCTCTCTCTCTCTCTCTCTCTCTCTCTATATATATATATATATATATATATATATA
>NW_012130068.1:484529-500299 GCF_000143395.1 Atta cephalotes | reverse complement strand
TATATATATATATATACATGTATAACCAAATTTATTAACGTAATTTATCAATGTAATACAATATGTACATGTATGTAATGATAATTCATTTCATATATGTATAAGAGAAATTTATTCCAGTCCGTTTATTATAATAATGAAAATGATAATTAGCATGCATAACAGCATGTAAGCACGAAATGTTCACGGAAGTCTAACATAATAACATCTCTCAATTTTTAATTCTATCGAAATGTAAAAGCTATTAGCTTAATCCTCACGTGCGGTATCGTCTAAAAGGATTAACCGTCTCCCCCGAGAGTTCTCATCATTATCCATTTTCTTATCTTCCTCTTGGTTTGCGTTTCCGTCGTCCAATCGAGTTTGCTATATTATAGATTTTCTTTGAATATTATCGCTGGTCGATGTTGGCAGCACTATTATCATATATATATATATATGATGCATAAAATTAACAAACGCAAACATGTTTTCTATATTTTCGTTGTTTTTCATTTTAGATGCAATGTAGCATTTGGATTCGAATGGATCCTCCTGTCCCCTCTATTATGATTCAGCATGATTTCCTGTTCCGATTGAATCTAGATTAAACAGTATGCGTGCATGCGAACGCAAATTGTATAAAAGACAATTGCGAGACATTTACAGAGTTGAGATGAATCGGTAAGAGGTTTCGATCATATGCGTTCAGAGAAGCTTAACTACGTTACTTGCGGATCGCGGATAGAGCCAGTATTTGCTGCGATTCAACTCCAATGAACATTAGGGAGCATCGGGTTAATTAATCCAATTTGTTTTATATATATATATGTATATTACGTTAGATATATAGTGCCTATTACCTGTTAGAAGTCATTACTTATTCAGATTTAAAATTATCCGTTATTAAAAAGCAGATGTGAATCTCATACTTTTCAATTATTGAAGCAAATGTATATTTAGAGAAGGATTTTTTTTTTAATTTACATGAAAAATATCGTAAAATGTTTTGATTTAATAACCAAGAGATTCGACCAAGATGATTTTTCGTGAATAACGATATGAATATCAAAACCCCATTGTGATAAACTAATCTTACAATTCTGAAATTTTATTTCGACCGATAATAAACAGTCTGCGTAAATTTGTTTTAAGATAAATACGAAAAGCTAATCGATGGCAATCAAATCAAGTAGATAAAATATATATATGTGCAGACGACTTAGTCAGTCTGAATTACTTACTATTTGCTTACGATGCACAGAGACAATGTTATGTTGAATATATGGATAAAGATAAAATCGAGGAAATTCAATCTAGTAATTAATTATGATTATGAATGATAATCTGATATATAGATATTCATCAGATAATCAGATTGAATTTACACAATTAGATGAAAATTGTAAGAATTAATAAAAAATTATTGTAAAAAAACGATTAAACTGTTAATTTTGTCCCTTAATTTTCTCGTCAGGATTTCCATTGAAGAAACTCTTAGAGGTTCGTTTTTCTTAATTGATTTACATTCTTATGTATTATCTTCATTGTTATAAAACCTCACATGCAATCAAAAAACTAAAGAAAAAAATTGAATTCTCTCCGCGTAAAAAAAAATTGCCTTTTGACTTATAATTCAATGAGGGCATTCAGTACTGCAACTATTCACTGCGTTCAGTGAGCTCTTACATCAAATTGGCATATTTCGTTAAATCTAGAAATATTAAATCAAACAGGTGCAAGAGCTCACTGAGCGCTCAGCACTTATAGCCTATTGAATGCATCTAATAAATGCGATAGTAAGATATTTTATAAAATTTTATTTTTATATCTCTTAAAAAATTAATTATCTAATCATACGTAAAAGATTTCATAAAAACAACATAACCTATTAATTAAACAATAATAACGTTATTGCTACATTTTTTCTATTTATTTAAACACGATATTTTACTAAATTCTTCTAATCTTAAAATCTTTTTGTATATGATACCATTTAAATACTCTTCCTTTTGTTCTTTTTAGTGTTGTCCGTTGTGAAAAAATTTAAAAGAAGCACGGAGTGGTTTATACGAGTTTTAAAGCAAACTGCAAGACGTGGGATTCCAACATGGTGGTTCCTGCGTGTTCCTCTCCCTCGAATTTATCCCGAGCTTACGGGCGTCAACGGTTTTCTTACCGTCTTCGGGATCCTCGTCGAGGACGCAGCCTGTCCGGGATACGTGTCCGTCGGCAACGCTCATCCGTCGTGCTTGCCGTTCTGCACGGTTATTTTTTTTGTGGAGTAGGTGCATGCAGGCGCACACAAAGGTGCGCGATCATAAGGCGGTACGCGAAACACGTGCAGCATGCAGAAACACAGAGACACAAACAAACAAAAACAAATTGGTAACTCAATGCGTCCGCGCGGAAAAGAAGTGCCGATAACTCGAAGCTTTGTCGACAATCGCATTTGAAGGAATTTTGATTAATTGGGGATGTTAAGATACAAAGTATACATGGAGTTTATAACTCTAAAAACGATATTTAAATAGAAATATATTTAAACAAAGAGAATTTTGGATAAATCAAATGTGATACTAAATCCTCACAGATCACAATTGTTTTTTTGAATTTTATTGTCTTAGATTATGTCTAATGAGAATATCCGTTTATATTTCAACCTCTCCTCTGGGATTTAGCGCAATCTCTAATTTAATTTCCTAAATTCATAATGCGGTATTCGAAAATACCAATTGCGCACTTCTGTATGCATTAATCTCATCGAGCACGCTATTTAAGTATCATTGGTAATTGCATTAATGTCAATTGTCTGGATCACGCAGGAGACAGTTAATTGACATAATGGCGGTCAAGGTGATATCCCCGGTTCGATAATAGCTTGTCCGTCAGATTAAATCGAGCTTGCGAGGTATCGGCTCAATGATAATCAGGATAAGTCTCGATTGCGAATAAGAAGGATAGAGGGTGGAGAACATAAATTTATGTGCTTGGAAATTTTCTCGATACGTTCGAATTACATTTTTATATTTTTTTCTTTTTTTTTATTAGTTAATAAAAAAAAAGAAAAAAATATAAAAACCCGAGCTTCGCAAAAAAATACATTACATACATGAATTCAATACATGTCGTCGATATCTTTTGTTTAATGTTTATTTATATCCAACAAGCGACCCATTACGAAAATGGAAACAGGTGCGATTACAATTTTTGTTTACTATTCTTTAACAATATCTTCCAACACATAGCGAGATTTTATTAACAATAAGCTTAAAATAATTCTGCACACAAAAAATATCCATTCTATTGCTAAGAAAAGTGGTTTTTCAATTTATTTTCTTCCTTTTAAGTTTAATTATTTTTAACAAAGAATATTTTCATGATAGTGATCTTAAAATGTATTTATCATAAATTTTAGAAAAACTCATTATTATGTATCTATTAAAAACAAGAATTTATTTTCTTCTAAGGAATATTATAAAATTGATCGAAGAAGCGACTTTATATAATAAACAAATTGAATTCGTTTTAATTTAATAATCTTGAAACATTAAACTTATCACTCAGAATATATTTTGAATAAATTTGATGTTTGTGTCAAACTTATAATAGAGCTGCGGATATATAAATTTTTTAAATACTTGAAACAAGTAATTATTACTTGTGTACAGTATGTATCTGTATTGCAAGCAAACTAGAAAAAACGAAAGATATTGAAGCATGACGATAAAAAAGACTTCTGAGCGCATTTCATCTATTAATTAACGTCTTTTCGTTTATATTGGTCCTATCAAATATATTTGTGTTCACATTTATTTATTATAACATTGTTTATTGCATTGATCATAAATTGGACTCGTTAATCAAAACGGGCCGATAGCTGTAATTAATCCCATTATTTTTGCACATTCATTTCGTTTTATTCGTAAGCGTATAGAAAACATAATCGTTTTCCATAAATCATAGTAAACATTAATGCCGATTATTTATAGACGGTGCAAATGAATGTGTAGTTTTCGGGTAATACTTCTGTCTAGCCGTCTCGTAAATATCCTACGCGATCATATTCTCCGATTTCGCTCAGCGTTATCTTATCGCCATTTACAGCAACTATGCTATGACGAATATCTATATAATTGCCGTATAAGAATTCACGTAAATCTTGATTGATCGATTGAGGAATTCAATAAAAAGAAGCAATCAATCTTACAAACTTGAATTAAGAATTGACAAAGGAATCCGAACGGCGGATTAAAAATAAACGGAAAATCGATGCTTTAACAATTTGATAGATAACATCAACAAATATATATATATATATATATATATATATATGATAATAAAAAATAACTGAATTTCTATAGCATGCAGCGACGCTCGAGAATGAGTTAAGAGATCGTTTCCACCCTCTAGGAAGAAGGGAAGAGTATCAAGATAGAAGGAAACGTGCCAGATTATCGTGCTACAGACCGATGGGCGAGGAATCCTGCCGTCGCGATGTTATCGGCTCGTTGCTACCATTCGCCTGATGGCTGATACTGGCCGGCGACGATGATGACGCGCCGACTTGGCTGTTCTGGCTGTTGTTGCTGCTACCGCTGCTGCTACCGCTTCCTGCGCTGCCAGCTAGTCATGCAATCAACCAACCAAACACGAGCTAGTGTCAACGTCAAAGAAGCCATTGCACGTCGCGTCGTATTCGCGTCTCGTCACATCGCGTAATCGCGCGTCCGACTCTCTAGATTGGCGACGCTCTTTAGATCGATTGCTCCTCGTCTTTCGCGGATTCTCGACTTATTCAATGATAAAATATAAGAAATCACAATACAGGCTATCTCGAAATTCTCCATGCACATTTTCATTGTTTTGATACATTTTTTAAGATTGTCGATTATCAAGAGCATTTGGTTTAGAATCTTTTTGAATAAATTTTTAAGTCAATTTTAAATTAATTAAGTTATAACTCAGAATTCTCATCTAAAAGATTTATAACTTTTTATAGAATAATTTACATAATAATTTAAAGCAAAACAGACGGAGAGAAATAATTTATTTCGCTTTAACAAATAATTTTGTAATTTATAATAAAAAAATTGTTGCAAATCGTAGAAAATATTAGACGCGTAATAAATAAAATATACTTTCGACAATATGTATTAACAAACAATTTCAATTGCAAGTGTATAACAGTCGACTTTGAAAGGAAAATCATTTTATTTGACAAATTTGTTGTCTAATGTAACTGATATTAGTGTCAACGTCATTATCTATGTCGTTGCAGTTTGTCTATTTCTCTACTTGCTTGTCAGATCCACTCCACTTGCAGAACTTAAACGGAAACGAACGTGGTTAGCAAGATGGTGTAAAACGCGATCGATCATCGCGTCGTCTATTCCCGACGCTCGAATCCGTAAATAATAAAGATCCGACGAAAGAGCAGAGAAGCAAGGGAAATCATCGATATCGCCGGAAGAGCAAACGGAAGAGCGAATGCAGTATATTTTATACTATTTTATAACTGTGTGAGTCTTTGACGGAGAGAGGTGAAACTTGGGAAATGTAAGGAGAAATCATCGAATGATTGTCCAATCAATCGATAGAATGAATCGATTCGTCAGACAGTATTGTCTACGTATGTAAACAGTCAAGGAGAAATCGAGGAGAGGCGCACAAAGAAACGATAATAAAGAGAAAGGTTCGTTTTTCTCTCGTTTCCATCGCGCCTCTTAAGGAAGGGTCTCGTCGGCTGAGGATATTATCTAATGTTTAAAAAAAATCAACGAGTGCGTGAGTGAACGTGTAACGTGAATGTATGGCAAATGCGAAAAAAACGAATGAATTGTTGAATAAAATTAAAAGGCGTGAGAAAGCGTGAACGATAAAAGACAAATGATACAAGAGGAGCAAGAAACATATATATATATATATATATATATATATATATATGAATGACGATTCTTGTGACGTAAGTACATTATGTACATTATGTAATAAAAAAAATTTGTTTATAATAAATTTCAAATCATGCTGCGGCTTTTTAAAGCAGAAACGACTAGACCAATTCCTGCTTCGTCCTCATTTAACGGATTATTGCTATGCATCGGTTATACAGCAGCATACATATACATATATGTATATACGTACACACATACACGTATGTCTATATGTGCTCTCTACTAAAGAATCTCGATAAAACGTGGAAGCAGAAATGGGTCATCCGGCTTGGGTAACCTTACCGATTCGTCGATCAGACTGCTGTTAGTTGAGCTTTAGCATCTCCTTCCAGTGTACGTGCCTATTCTCATCCTGCGACACGAGAGAAAGAGAGAAAAAAAGAAGAAGAGAAGGATGAAAGGAAAAAGAAACGGGGGGGGGAGAGGAAGAGAGACTACGACATCAAGTGACAATTATTCTGTAGAATGACTTCGTGAAGATATGTTTCCATGATTTGAAAAATCAAACAATTCGAGCAAGCAGCAATTGATAATACTGTCACACTTTCACTTTTTAATATACACCCATATTAATGCTTTTTAAAATCTAAAATCCTGAGATAAAACTTATATTACTCTCTGATTATATTCATTCTCTGATTTTTTTCTCTATTTTCATTCAGATCACAATGCGGCAGGTGATGCTTTGATATCGAGTATAAACATAGATCGTTGAAAAATTCTGCAAAATGTCGGTTGACAAAAGTTTCGTTGGTGAAATAATTGTTGAATAAAGAGATGTTAACAAAAGCTATGACTATATTTTATTCTAATGATCACGATTTGATAAATTCAATTATAAAAATATAAGGCAAATTTCGATTAAAAGCTATTTGCATTTCGACAAACTTAATTGTCACCTCTTCAAGCACACCATTCTCTCAGTTCATTATTTCACACATGAGAAATTGATTGAAAGATTAAATTCAAAAAAATATACGATTTATAACAAGAGAATTTCTCATATTGAGATGAAAAAAATAATAAATTTTTTAAAGTTTCGCATCCGGAAAATCAGACCATCGGTATTCGCGATAACCTCTCTGAAATACATTTCGGTTGCAAAATATTTCGAATAAATATATTTCAAGAACAACGGCAAATATTCGATACTTTTAACAAAAACATCGTTGCAATTCCATGTTTTATTTTTCTTCACAAATTCACGTTCATTACCTTCATCTGACGTAATCAATAGCAATCGTAATAAAAACTAAATGAATTCGACATTTTCGTGGTTAAATAAAAGGTTATTTACTTATCAGCAAACGATTCTTACCGCTACTTTTCTTTTAGTGCATTTAAGAATAATTTCACTAACTTTGAAATCTTTAAGCATAGAGAGAAGGAGAAGATATCAAGAGATGTGTCTTTAAATTCATAGACTTCAAAAATAATTTACATTCTATAAATACTATTATTCATAAAGTTTAAACACACAATCGTCCTAAATTTTTATCTCGAGAATATAATTAAAAAAAATTCCTTGATAGTGTAGAGCCGCAAAGGAAAAGTAAGATATGAAGACCCAGTTTACATTTCATTACAACATCAAATTAAAATCCTGAATTTACCTTGGGCCCCTTGAAGAAGAACCGCGGCAATTCCGAGGGGGTTGCCCGTATTCTGAATCTGGGCCTGGGCTTGGATCTGGGCCTGAATCTGGGTCTGGTTCTGATTTGGGGCCTGTTTGTTCGCCATGGTTGTGGCCGCACCGACCATCCTGGAGAACGCGGACATTGTCGCGGGACTGCTCGGAGGTGTACCTTGATGGGACGAGCCAAGAGCTTTTGTTTTGGAGGGAGATTTTTTTTTTTGAGGAGGGCACCAATTAGTAACAACACGGGTGAAAAACGAAAATGATCACAAAGCGCAAAAGGCAAGAAGCAAATTCTGCGAAGCGACTGTTGTCGCAACGCGTCATCGAATTATTTGAATCTTGATGATATCAAGAATGATATGCGAAGAAAGAAATATGTACAGAAGAAAGTAAATTTCTTAATTATCAATCAATTATTATAAAGGGCATGTTCGAAACAATGTGAAGTCACGAAGCCACACTCCACTAATTGGATCAAGTCATATAATGTTATTATTATCGAACTAATTTGTGTTAATTGTAAGCAGGTTAACATGTACCATTATCGAGCAACATTAGTCTGGCAAACATATGCTAGAATTAGTTCCCGAGAAATTTCAGAACCAGACAGAAACATAGAATTGAAATGGGGAAATATTAGCAGAATTAGTTAAAAAAAATGTTCAAAGAATTAAAGAAGAAATTTTAATTTCATCGGAATCATTGCGTGTCATAGATTATAGGAAAAAAGAGAGAAAAAGAGAGTAAGAAAAAAATGAACGGCGTTAATTATTTGCGTACAGCCATGATCTTGTACAAATGGAATAAGAATAATGTGATCCCACGCAACTTTTCGCTCATGCATCCTATAGACAAAATTTATTCTTGAAATAGAAACCTAGAAGCGCGTTTGTATATGTAATCGTGCATTGTATATATAATCCGACTATATGTAGCGTTTAGCCACAATGAAAGTTCATTTTGCATAAGATATTGTTACAGGCAGTTTGCAATTAATATAGAACAGTAACGATCGGTATACAAAACGTTTCTGCATAAGATTCTCGTATTTTGTTAATAAATTCTTTAACTATTCAAAATAGACTTTTTCTTAAAATTATGTAGTTGCTAAAGATTGCAATTATTCAAGATTTAAATTTGAAGATAAGCGTAAATTTATTTTTAAGATGACTTTGACAAAAGTTTAATTCAAGGAAATTTAATTCACAAAAATAAAGTTAAATCTCTCTTTCAAGTCGATACTTGTTTCCTAACAGAAATCAATTTAATTTTTAATTGATGAAAGATTGATAAACAATAATCCGCAAAACGAGCTCAAAATATACTAAAGAAATTCAGGGTTATATCGTGAAAAATTATTGTAATTATAATAAAATTAAGTTCGATATTTGTTCTAAAAAAAATAAATAGAAGAATAAATAGTATTTGCAAAAGCTATTTTTATTAAATTATTCCAAACTAAATTCTAAAGAAAAAATTTATCGAGAAGTATTTTTACTGTCAATTTCCTGAATTAAACTAATATAAGAATAAAACATAATTGTGCGAGATGAACAAAAATATATAAATACATGTACGTAACAAAATACAAGGAAGAAGAGAACTCTCTAGAAACTCACCGTAATTCTCTGTGTATTTGGACGAGCTGGGTATGGTATTAGCCATCACGATTATGTTCTGCGCGATAATTTTCCAAAATTAAATTATACGCGAACGGCACACAATGTTATTGTAATAGTGGCACAATATCAAATGCAAAAATTATTTTTTTGCAAGGAGACGAAAGTAAATCCCTTCGATAACACCGGAAAATATTTGTGAAATAATTAAAATCAACAGAGGCGAGCTTGTCGAGCTTGTCGAGTGACTCAATTCACTTGCGAGGTGGGTCGAACGTACATACAACGACGTTTTGAACCGCTGCCGATCTATTTTCAAGTAATGCCAAGCGGCCAGGTATTTTTGTTGACAGTACGTCTGAAGAGCGCGCGAGGCGGAGCGAAATCGCGACGCTTTCCGAAGAGAAATTCGCCTAGACGGAAAAAATGAGAAACAATGCGTATATGTGTACATTGTTAGTAACTAGTCAAAATTTCTCTTGAGTTCTTTGACAATGAAAACGAAATTTTAAAACGACAGCCTCGTATTATGTGAAAAAAGTTACGTAATGCAGTGTAAATTTTCAAGTGCAGTGAAATCAAGATATGTATATTATATTCTGGAAATAGTATCTAAGCTAATAACGAATTGCTTACGCATTTTTTTCATATATTATTGATCGAAGTAGACGTGTGAAATATTAATTACTGCGTATTAATGGAAATAAGATGATAATTATCATTGCAGCGATTTAGGGATCAAGCTCAGCTTTGTATTTACTGCGTGGTTAATTTTACATAGGCTTAAACTATCCACGTTGAGCTTACACTTGAGTAAACTCCCTGCGTTAGTTAGTTTGAATTATAAATCGAGTTAATTATAACTTTCGAGTTAATTACCACTGTGCACTAGCGCCGCCTTCATGCCGCTCTTATTATGACATAGTTGTAACTAATTTGGCGGCAAAGACTTCATTATATACATTTATATGCTCGTAAAACATCAACAATTATTATTAATACTAGCTGATTATTTTATTATATTTAGCTTTTATTTTAGTTAATTCTATTTGAATTTTTATTTCTATTCTATTTAATTCCGATTATAAATATCAATGGCACAACACTTGTTTACGAGCTTTGATTATAGATAAGATTCTCCAATAAAAGAAGAAAAACAATCAAATTTAAATATAATTTATAATTATAGAGATGTAAGAACAAGTAAAGTAAAAAATATTACGTATATTTTTATATTCTCTTTTTTCCGAAGGGAAAAATCTTTCCTTGCTTTATGATTTATATTCTTTTGCTTATAAGCAAGAAGAAATTAGGAGAGTTAATAATTGAAATTAGTAGTAGTAATGTGTGTGGAGCACTGAAATTAATAAATTAATTGCCGCATCACGATCCAATTAGACACAGACATTTAAATAAACTGTTTCAAAGGATACATCGTTCTGCACGTAATGCATTTCATGGGATTCGATGATCAGTTTGATCGATGTCAATCACAATCATGATTATCAAACAACATAATCTCTAACTACACTCGCATTAACTATGAGATGTTATGAATTTCGCTGTTGTGAAGCGTATCGAGAGAAGGCTCAGGAGGATCCTCAGTTAAGATTACGGGATTAATTTTAAATTGATTAGAAAGGGAACTCACACGTACATAAGAGGAAAAAGAAAGCAAAAAAGAGACGAAGTTATCCAGAATGTTAGTTGACGAGACGAAAGGAGAGACGGTAAATCCGCCGTACAATTTCGCAGAAGCGGCAACAGAAAGGGTGCAAAAGCTCGGGCTCGAATCTGGACACGGAGCCTCTCATGAAATTGACCCTCTCCCAACCGTGATGATACTTTAATTATCCTTTCTCTGTTAATATCTCGTGGCTAATTGTGAATATTACATTGAGATAATTTTACGCATCGTAGTCGACTTATGAACGTTCTGGAAACTGAAACCGATCGTTTCTGTTCAGACGCAAAGAAATGAAATACTCTTTCATAAATTCCTCTTTATTAACGCGATTAAAGATTATTGTGCACGTTCAAGAGATCATTTAAATTAAGCCGCTTCGATTTAAAAAAATCTCAATACAGTTGCGTTAATTTCTTAACACGTGATTTTTGTTAGAGTCCAAGCGATCATGTAAATTGTCATTTTTTTAAAATTTAGTATGCAATTAATTTGATGTAAATATATTTACAAAGTATGTTTCTTACAAGTCGCACTTGTGATTACATAAATATAAAAAATGTATGTGTTGAAATAAATTAAAAATTCTGTTATGTCTTGCATAGAGTATTTCAAGTATAATATGTATTACGAATAATCAATTGTAATTGTGCCTCAATAAGTACAAATATAAAATTTATTAATTAATAATTGCCGCAACAACAATTAGATGGCTTTAAATCAAATTAAACATAGTCCCTTAACATCACTTTAAATTAAACAAACATTTGTGTAAATAACAAGAACAATCCGTCTATCAGTAAAACAAAGATAATTTTCATTTTGTTCATTTTGAACTTACGCGTATACAACTTCATCGATTATTACTCAGAAACATGTCAGCTGCGACAAACTAGGATTATCTTTCCACATGTTCGCTTGGACAAAGTGCCGTATGGGTTTGATAATACATGAAATATATCAGAGAGTACGAATTTTATCTAGAAAAAGAAACATTCGTCCCGGATGCGTGATAATGTACAATTGCGTTTGTCTTGATAAAAACATGATAAAAAAGTTCGTCAATATCATATAAACGAGAATATTACGCAAACATTATTATATGTATATGTAATAAGATAAAAATTACAATGATAATTATAGTATCGTAAAGTCACAAAATCAATTAAGCACGGATGGGAGAGGCCAGTGCAATCGCGCGACGTTTACAAAATAATGCACAATAGATACGTTATACGTATATATCTCGTCTCGAAAATTGGTTTTACCTTCGGGTTCTTTGGCAATGACCGTGCTGCTCCGGTCGACGCCGCCCTTCTTATCCTCTGTACAACATACACACATACATCACGTATACGAAAAATGTACGAACAATTTATATCATTACATAACGCTTAAGATATTTATATAGAATATCGATAAAGCCACGTCGCATGATGAGAAGCTAAGCTTATTTCCATCGATTTATCTAATACTGACACATAAATCATAAATATCACGTTCTTATCAAAAGAATACATTGTAGAAGAGTGAAGCTTAAAAACAAACAAATGTTAGAAAAATTTTATTATTAACTTCATAAATGTGAATCACTTCTTTTTTTAGTTAGCATATCATACGCAAAAGTAATTTTTTCCTGCTCGACAATGCTAAGAAAAAATTTGTTTGATAATTGATATTAATGAATAATAGAAACATTTGATGAATAAAAATGTTAATGAGAAAATAAATCAATCAATCATCGTTATATAAGTAAATATAAGATATACAAACAGTATAATAAATGATAATAGATTTATAAATTTAGAAGTGATGCACAAAAATCAGTTTTATTTTTCTGCCACGTATTCGCTTTATGGCAAAATGGAGGGTCTTCTTTGATAATTGCAATTAAACTTAGATTCTTACGTAATGGTAAATGGCCGAATTCCATGATGTTAACATTCATTGTGTATTCGACATTATTGATAATATAATAATAATATAATAATAATAATAAATAATGATTACTAAGCAACAGACAGTATATGAAACGACGTAATTAGTAAATGTAAAATATCGCCATTTATAATAACACAATAATTATATGTATATAATTATACAAAACAGACATTCAGTGTAGAGTAATAATAAATCTGAATCTTTCATCGTCAATTATAAAAACATAAAATACAAAATTGTTTCGATAAAGGAGCAACGCTCTCAGTAAAGAATCATCAAGAGACGATTCCAAAAGGATTTCTACTCGGGTTTACCAAACTCTCAGTAGTATGTTTTAATGTCTTTGTACAAAATTTCCATTTGGATATTTTCAGCTGCTCACTTTAAATTTCAAAGCGTCCGTACAAAAGTAAAGAATATATCGTTACATCCCCGTGACATTTTTGCTATTTAATTAACAATTTCTCATAAGTAATAGCAAGATTTACGATAATATTATCGTGCTTTTATTATCTATACAATTATCTACTATTTAATAATTTAAAAATTATCGTGTAATGACAAGAAAAATTATCTCGTATAAAGAAAGAAGTCATTACTTGCGCCGATTATTAACCGTGCAAATTAATAGCAATCTATTTCTTTCATACAATGCCATAACTACTAAACACTTGTTATCATAAATTAAGTGACGATGCTTAATGTAATGACGACGGGGGCATAACGAAATAGAGTTTGTGATCGACGGTATGTAATGATTCTATTATGAGTAAAATATTTTCTTTTTCTTTCTTCTTTTCATTTATAGGAACTGTGAAGACGAGTGATGTCGTTACCATCAAACTATATGTATATAAAAAAGAACGGTCGTCAAATAGAAAAAAAGATCGGAATACAATCGATTGATAATCGGGATAGTGCTGGAGAGTACACTTTGCATTAAGAACGTGCACACGTCGATAAAAACACGTATCGATCGTATCTCGAGTAGTAGGGAAGTAAAAAAAGAAATTGTAATGCGTGCAGATCGAGCCGATCGTACGGTTTCAATGCTTCGGTCGCGATATTTGATTTGAATTATTTAGCAAAGAATTACTGGAAATACTATAATAGAATTACTAAATAAAATTATTAATAGAATTATTATAAGTAGAATTATTATAAAAATTTACTAATAAGATTTACTAATAAGAAGTATAAAATATTCTGCGTTTTAAATTATCCATAAAATTTTTAATTATTAAAAATTAAAATTTTTAAGTTTGGAAATACGATAATATGATATATAAATCAATTGTTTCATTTCCTCAATGTAAATCAAATTTTATGTTTCTCTGTAATTATTCAAATAATTATTCAAATAATTTGCCAAATTTTCTTGATTCTACGTATAATCATATTGTCTCACTAATCAATATAAAAAAAACAAATTGATAAATACGTCGAATTATTTAATCTGTAATAAAAATTACATTAAAAAATTTTTCTATAACGTTAAATTGTGATTCCTCTCTCTTTCCCTCCCTCATGTTATAATCTTTTTGATATTCGATTCGAGACTTTGTAAAAAGCCGTACGATGGCGAGCAAGCGTGCGATAGGCGGAAAACATGCGAGAAATTGGATCAACACATAAAAAAACAATCAAGTGAAGGAAGTGAATGGAATCAATTCCGAGTTGGTTATTGCGTGGATGAATGGTTCAGTCGGCGGACTAAGCGGATAAAGCAAGTGACAAAAGGGTGGGACAGAAAGAATGAGGCAAAAGCGAAAAGACAGGAATAGTGAGACAAGCGCCAGGGAAAAAAAGAAGGCAAAAGTATAACTGGTGTTCATAAATCCATAACACTGGGCTAAACATCGAGAGTCGAGATTTGTGACGACGACAGAGAGAGCGTGTTACGTGTTACGTGTTATTTGTTGCGTGCGCGTTCGTGCGTGCGTGCGTGCGTGCGTGTATGTGTGTGTGTGTATTGTATTTGCGTGTATGTATGTACATATTTATAAATATGCGCGCGTTTACATACATATGTGTGATTTTAAATTTGATATAGTAATAATGACCTAAATATAGGTAAGGACGTGTGATAATGTGTAAAGTTTGAAGAAGGTGAAAAGATCGTTTAAGAACACGATCGCAGAGAACACGATCGCATTTCTCAAACGTGGTATATGTGGAAGAGTCACACAGAGAAAAGTACATAAAGTGATAATGGGATGGAATTCCGGAAATTCCGTTATTTGCTATTAGATCGTCCAAAATTAATTTTATACTGATCTGTATGATTAGTTTTGCTGTAACTACAAACGATGTAATCCGAATGGTCAATTTACATAAATAATATATCAATCATTCAATAGAATAGAATTCTTTAAATTGTTACAGATAATATTATAATAGGATAATCCGAGCTTTTGAATATAATAAAATCATGCAATGTTAAATTTAACGATAAAATTAATAACTTTATCATTGGTAAATCTCTACTTATTTGCTCAATAGTTTGCATAATTCCATTCGATATAAAACTCGATTATACTTTTTCCTCTATAGAGTTCATTGATCCATTAAAATGATGACAATTTTTATATCTGTGATAATTGTCACTGCCACATAAATTTTTGGCTGTGTTTCTCGCTGCAAATTTTTAAAATTAAGAAATACTTAGGCAAATTCAATGGCTGTACATATATGTTTCATCTAACAATTATTTTTTTCTCCATTTATAATCGCGCGACATTCAAACAATAAAATTCATTTTAGCTTTCTCTTTATTGACAATAAATAATTCGTTATATACTTGTTCGCTCTGGTTCACACAATAAAACCAAGAGACGAAATTAGAGTCAATTAATCAAAGAGTTACAATACATAATCCAATAACGTGACAGCAAAAAAGGAGAAATATAAAATATATATATATGTATATATATATATATATATATATATATATA
>NW_012130068.1:472570-484509 GCF_000143395.1 Atta cephalotes | reverse complement strand
AAGAACGAAAGTTAAGTAGTACTAATTAAATTACTAAAGTAAGTTAACTAATAACTAATAATACTAACTAACGTAGACAGACAAAAGAAGAAATAATAAATAATATATATATGTATATATATATATATATATATATATATATATATATATGTATATATATAACATCAAGGAAGCGTATGTATGTGTATGTGTGCGGGCATAAGGAAACACAAATATGCCAGATGAGATCTAATAAACGTGCGGAAGATGATTGTGACATGTTACCTAAAAAGCTCCAAAAGTTTTCACAATCGAATTTTTTTTCCTCTTACGCTGCTAATGTATTTAATCCACCGGATAAATTTATAATATCGAAATAAACGATAAATGAAATTAGTTGTAGCCGATTCGTTATTTGCAAATTTCTAAATTACAAGAAAATAATTCTTATAGCCTGAGAAGCCGAAAACGAGCGTCTTTTGTTCGATAATTAAAGCATAATTATATAATAAACCGCGAGAAAATATAACAGCGGAAAAGTTAAGAGTTTTCCTATGCTAATTGCGGCTCTAAATAAGATAAAAGGTGAATATGTGGGAAAAGAAAATGCAAGCGAAAGCAGCGTGAGCCGAAGCGATTCGTGGTCACCGGCTGTTAAAAAATTAACATGAACGAGAATGAATAAAAATAGAAGAGAATAGAGAGATAAACATCGAGATTATTATGAGAAAAGTATGTGTGATAATACCGAGTGACAATATACACCGTATAATTACGCGTATAAAGTAAACTTACGTTATAAGAAATTATAACCCTTTCAGCTCGTCTAAATTGTAAAGAAATCCTCTATATGTTCACATGAAATTAGCGTTCATTATATTAATAATAATAATAAGAATAAGAATAAAATTGTTTTTAATAATTAATTGTATGCTTATAATTCGTTTACCGAGGCTTAACACACGCTGAAGTTTATTTATTACTATTACTACTTGTAATATTAATCTTGAAAGGCTATTACGTCTTTTTAAGTAATTGTCTTTTTGTTTCCTTGTGATTATGCTCATCTGAGTGTTTTATGTAGCAAAATTTGTATAAGACTTAAATAAGATTAATGCAAAGGAAACAGACTTAGCCGTTCAAGATTAATTTGTCGCAGCTATCGCTACTTGGACTAGTCTACGAATCCATTTTCTTCAATATACTACATGTACGACCAGAATACAAGTGAGAAAGAGAAACGCGTTAAAATTTACAATACTACATCTACTAAATTGCATAATCGTCAATTATCTCTTTGTACTAGATTGTATCACGAGAAAGCGTTGTCTAATTATAATCGAGCCTGTTCATCTTACGTTGTTAAAAATGGTCACCTGTGCGGTAATCGCTAAAAAAAGATGCATTGCGTTAACAAGAGAACTTATGACAATGGTGGTTGCGGATAGTGGTAGATTTTTTACTTCGCGACATATACCTATAAATAAATTAATTCATGTTGCACACGCGTAAATTGCCAGTGATCAATTATTCTCGGAAAGAAGGTGTAGGCGAGAAAAGAATAATCACGACGTATAACAAAAGCGCGTAACGAAGCCGATGCGTGAGTGACACGAAATCAGTGAACTTTAGGCCCGACTTGTGTAAATGCGAAGAATCAGGATCTGCTGTAAACCAGAGCAACTTACGCCTTCACTGTTTCTTTTTCTTGGAATAACGCATTATATCCAATTGCTCAAATGTATATATAATTTTCATTACAACTTATATGTAATCTACATATGAACAGTATATGTGTGTAATTTTTTCTCTTGTAACATATAATGAAAAATGATTAATCGATTAATAATTTAATTTACTTTTTTTTTTACCGTCGCCCTTCTGTTACACAGATCCTCGAAATATCGATTGTTTTTATTTCAAGTGGAAAAACGAGCGAGATTACCAGACGATATACGCCATGTTTGAGATATTAAATAATGAAATGTTGAACCAAAATGGTTCCACGTGTACGAGCTACACGATATTTATATTAAAGCGTTGATATATTACTCGTGTTTTATTCATCGTCTACTTGACTTTTCGGAAAAAAAAAAAATATTATACACGTAAAATATTACGCGCGTGAGCGTTCTTCAATCTTTGTTTTCCAATTAATTCTGGATGGAAGCTAAGCGTCAGTAACGTCCGGTAACCCGTGCGTGTAAGTGATTGAGAACAAATGCAATCGCAATGATCACATTTCCGCTTTCGAATGATATGATGAACGTGTCTTGAAGAGAATTGCGCTCGGTCTATGGTGTTTGTAATCTAATTATATACGGTGCATTCTTTCATTTGCTGTTATAATACGCGTGCGCACGTCATTCGTCTACGTGTGTTATGGATTTGTGAGCATCTGCTATTGGGGCACAAAACAACAGTGTTATCACTTCTCTCACACAGCTGTATATTTGGTGCTTTGCCTTTACGGTCTGTTATGGGAGACAGACAACGAGTACAGAGTCACCTGATTTGTGCGGATGTGTATACGTGTGTTCGAACGAAAGCATGGAAAACAGATAGCATCGATAGATTCACTCTCGTTTTAGTTTATTTTAGCGAATATATTTCAACACCATCAGCTGCGCATAAAATATACAGGGTCACACGAGTTTGTATATGCAAAGTGCATTCAAAATTGCATTTGTTAGATGCATAATATAGATGTCCAGCAAAATTCTAAAAATTCTAAAACCAGTATCTTTGTACATAAATAAAGAAGAGAGTCCGAATAAGTAAATATACCTATATCAATTAATTTATTATAACCCTCCGTAAACATTAATGCAATAACATATTAATTAATAAGAAATATGAATTCGCGTGACGCTGATGGGGATGAGGAATGAGTTCTTTCATGTCGCGTGTAGAATATTTTAAAATTCAAAAGCGAACGTTGTTCTTGGATATCCGGCAAATTATATGCTGTGACGTGAGGAGAGGAGATACAGATTCATGCAAAGATAATTTGGATTGTACTTTCTCACCCTATATGCAAAACACAAAATTTCATTTATTCGTCGAAATATTGTTACAGTTGTAATCTAATAATCTACGAGTAATAATGAACTCATTCATATTGTTTTGAAACAGTAAACTGGAAACTATTGTACACATAGATACAAAATATTCAATTTCGAAATACATATTTTTTTAAATTTTGTAAAATTTTCAAATTTTTTAAATATAGTACTCTTAAATTGATTATTTGTGTAATCACAAAATTTATAATAATTCATTTGTGTTAAATGTGTTTGATCGTACGTTATACATCAACAAAATATGAAACGGATGAATGTGTCTCGAGAGTACAATCCTATGTTTCTATCAAAATCTCTTAAAGGAATTCTACTTTTCTAGAGAATAGGTAGGAACGGGAAAAATTTGACAAATATATATTTCTTCGGATACGCGAAAGAAAAGAACAGATGAAATCTGATCGATATGAGTATTAAATTGAAATAAAGATACCTCAAAATTTTCGAAAAATAACGCGAATTCAAATTTGCAGACATAATTACAACTGAGAAAAATATGAAGAATGTATTAAAATGCAGATCTTATACCTGACATTCCGCGCTAATTAAATAAAAATTCCTTTTATTTTAACGAGCTGTAGCCTGTACGATACATTATGATTTCTCATGAACATGCAACATAACGACATTCGCGTTGTAAAGCATATTTTGATAACCATCGATTACACCTGACTTGCGTACCACGAATTGTGTTCGCAAAGTGAGAGAAGATAGCTTTGGGATGCACTGTCACATGTTTTGCGTACGCGTGTTTGTGTCAGAAAGTGTGTCAGAACAGGGAGGGCATCATCGCACACGATAGAGAAGTTGCGAGAAACATCGACTACCAGAGTTAGTCAGGAACTTGAAAGACAGCTCGTACGAGAAGACAGATTCGAAGATGATAATGTAGAAACGAGGTAGACTCAATACCTATATATATTAGGTCGATGAGGGTCGATATGTAAAATAATTTAATATACTTCGCGCTAATGCTTACTACTAGATACGACTATTTATAAATTTCAAACAATACTGACGTGAAGTGTCAATTGTATATGTCGTGTCAGTATGATACTTTTATAAGGAAAAGCAATACACAGCAATAACATAATCGTAACATAATCGATAAAGTTTAATGACTTAAACTATTAACATTAGATACTCTGATTGAAATACAATTTAAATAAAAGTTTCTGTGTGTGTGTGTGTGTGTGTGTGTGTGTGTGTGTGTGTGTGTAGTGTCTGTGTGCGCGCGTGTGTGTGTAATTTTATAGAAATATCCCAAATCAAATTTCTTATATTTATATATTGACTGTCTTGCTTTTCGCTGTGTATGGATTCATCTTCGATGAATTTTGAAGAACGTACACGTGCGATCGAACGCGAACAGACGGAAGACAAATAAAACACGAAAGAGATCGATCGACAAGTGTATAATCAAAAGTATCTACAGAGGCAAAGAGAAAGATCAAGGCGAGATCGATTTTTCTACGGACCAGGAGGAAGGGACAAACTTTAGGATCTGCGACCGAGAGTACACCTTACGATATATAATATTATTAATAATAAAGGAATCAGCGCACACAGAAATAATATTGTGCTAATAAAATTAAATCATATCGGTTTGAAACATTCAATAAAATCCGACACAAACACATTATAAAACATTGTAAAATAACTAAATCTTCTTAAACTTTTTCTCAATATAATTAAGTATGATATCAAGTATCTACAAATATTTACATTAAATTACATTCTCGTAATTTAACTCAATCAATCAATTTTTGTTTCAAATAAAAATAAGTTTAAATCATCTTTGCAATTGATGTTCCTAAATCTTTCCATGAAAGGTTTACCTTTGCGGCACAACCGCAAGCGTATTATAATAATCGGAGCACAGGTGTACGCAGGGTGGAAAGAGGATAAGCCAGAGGATAAGCAACGAGATGGATATTTAACTACTCGAGCTATCGTCGATCCAACGATCGACTTGCACGTGAGAACGAGAGGAGTATCTCTAATGAGGGATCAATACGCGCTCGTGCTCTTTACTTTTATGCGCAATACATAAGAACGTCCATGTAAGTTAATCTCCCGCAATAACTGCGATATAACTGCGAATAACTGCGATGCGCGTGGCATTAATACGTGACATTGCATCAAACAAAAAAAAGATCAGAAAAATAACTGATTCAATTGAATCGAATATCCTTTCTGTAACATCCCACAGACATTTTTCAGACAGCCATACGTATCTTTAATAGTTATTGATATCAGCCGATGAAATTCAATTAAATTTTGTTTTCAATTAAATTTCACAAGATAATACTAGTCGAATTAAATATAAATAATAAAATATAAAATTTTCACAAAATCCAACTTGATGTTTGAATACAACAAAGCTCGACAAATAGAAATGAGATCTTCAAATAGCTATATCATCATCAAATTTAAGAGCAATGTTGATCTTTATATTACATGGTACGATAAGTCGCGAACACCAAGCTGCAGTTTTTCTCCGCCTGTAGTCAAGTTTCTCATTAAAATTCTCATAACGAGCACGCAGTAAAGAGATATATGCTCTGAATCATTGCCGAGAACTAAGAACTTGTACATCGGACTATTGTTATTGGAACTATCACCGATTATTCTGCTCGCGTGACGACAATACCGCCGCGATGGCGACGGAATCGCTATCATAATTCAATCCAAGCTTTCGAGCACAACGGCGACGTGCTTTAATAGCTAGATGCCAACCGGCTTTAAACAAGTGCTCGTTACGACAACTGAAATTGCACGAATGATTTCTTATCGAAATGTTATTGGCGATATCATATAAGAAACTATTCGCGTGTTCTAGGTATAAAAGTCATTAAATATCCGTGTAAAAAGATTTCGAATATTTATACGATATGATAAGCTATCCCATTCTATTCCTTGTGCTTATAATCGCAATCGTGAAAATCAACCGTTTTAAGCACTCATTTTCGCATTGATAGCCTACAATTAGTTCGTTATAATAATCACTGTTAAAAAAATTCAACGCGTTTTGTAATTATGAAAAAAAAAGAGAGAGAGAGAGAGACAATAAAAAGGACGGGGATCTCCTACCTTTAACATCATCGTCTTCGATCGTTGTGCTGCTGTCGGTGGATTCCTTCACTTGAGAGCCATCACCCTTCTTCGTGATAATGCTTCGACCTGGAGTGCGCAGAGCGTTTCAGTAAATCGACATTGGGAAAGTGAAAACGAAAGAAAAATGACGAGAGGAAGAAATAGTAAAACAAAAGTAGTACTATCAAAGATTATAAGATAGGAAAAAGAGAAAAAAAGATAAAAAGCGAGATTATAGAGAATACACATAAAATGGAACGATCTTGAAATGAGGATATGGATTAGAAGGAATATTTATTTCGAATATTTATTTAGATCCGCGTTGACTGATGTGTACCTCGAAATGATCTTGAGAGCGTTTCTCTATTTTAAATGTGCTCTATGACATAACTAATACAAAGCTTGAGTTTGAAAGAAACATTGAGAGCTCTTCTTAATGCAAAAGTTAAAAAGGACAAGTTCGCTTGATGCCAAGTGTTAATTTGAAACTAGCTTGTCGCTTAAAAAAAATAGAAATAAACAAACTAAGCAAGTATCTTCTCTTTCTATAAACGTTTATCGAAAAAAAAATGCAATCAAGTTATTACTGCTGTAATTTGTTGTTAATTTGTGCATATTGAAATAAAATCAAATTCAGTCGGTCGTTCGTTAAATACAATTGACGTTGTAGTAACGAATAATTACCGATTTTTGATCGAACGATATATTTTCGTTTCGATGTGATTATGTACAATCTTTCTTCTACATCTTTCGTAATTTTCAATTTCATACCTTGCGTTTTTATACGTCATAACTTTTGTTTACAAAAGAGAATACATTTTCTCTCGCATAAAGAAGAAACTCGCGTGTATATATTTATATATGTTATACTTACTTTTTATTTATATATGATAAAAGAAGAAAATATGAAAGAAATTTTATATTTTTTGAATGTCATATTGTTTACAGTTCTTTACAATTAGATATTTCATGTTCCTTCCAAATTCTAGTCTTAACAAGTGTGATTTGTATTCGTTAATTATTTTAATCTAGTTGTAAAATTTATTCTTAATATTACTATATAAATAAATAATTTTTATTCATGTTTTCAACATTCAGAATTAAAACAAGTGTTTGCCGTATTTTGCAAATACGTATTATAGGAAAGTTCTTAAGAAAAATTAAAATAAAGTAATGAGTAGAACAAATTTATGAACAATGCAAAAATAGTAGTCAAATAGTTAAAGAGCATTGAGGATTAAGATGTATGTACATATAATCGGATTGTGCGCTGGATTGGATATGATGGAAATAACCATTCCAAAGGAAGACGGAGCGAATCAGGCAAGACAAACAGACAGAAAAAGATTTAACGCAAAAGTCAAACATTGGAGTGAATGCGTTCATGCTGTGATAAACTGTTTTCATTCATGTGACTTGTATCGATGCGTCAATTTATCTTCCTAATATTGGAACGAATATAATCCCACCCTTCCTATATCTAATGGAATCATACCTTCAGAATTCTATAGATACATACAAACTGTGCTTGACGAAAGCGTCACTTACAAATAGATATTTTATGTGGGGACAGAAAATGTGTATCGTTGTACTAAACTCTTCGGAAACTTTCCGAGAATTGAATGAGCCAATAAAGTATTAAAAAATGCAAGACAGAGTGTAAACACATGCAATTCAATATACCGAAACAAGTATTTAACTAGCGACTTCTACACATCGTCTTGTTGTTAAAATACACGCTCAAGACATGAAGAATAAATTGTGATAAGGACTGCAGAACGATTTCATTCAATTTGTGATAGAAATTATATTTTAAACGCACATAAATCAAAAAGAAATTGAAAAGAAAAAAGAGACGAAATTCGTCACAAAAGTAACTTTGGTTTCGTTTCCGACTAAGGAAAAATTGAAAAGCTTTGCAAGACAATACTAAGCATTACTTCATTTTAGAAGAACTTAATGGAAAATAAAGACTAACTTATATAAATCTCTTTTAATTACTTACTAAGAACTTTTAGAGACATTCATTTTGGAATATAAAACGCTTCTGTTTAATAAATTAGTGTCTAACTTTCTTTTATTCCATACATATAAAACGATGTATGGAAACAATTTAATTTTTAATATTTAAAAAATTAAATAAGCGCGATTCTCAGGATATATCAAATGTAATCAGTCCGTCTTTTCGTTTGACGATATGGGTTAACAAAAAGGCAAACTGATACGGAAGAAAAAGCAGTGGAACGGTTAGAGATATGAGAATGAAATTATTCCCAGATTATCGATCGGAAATTCGCAGTAATAATCATCTGATCGAACGAAATCTTTATCTTTTGCATGTATTTTTATCACATAAAACACAAATATTTGCGACTCTCTAGCTCTGTGTATTAATTCACTGAAATTGCTATCGGAATCAAGACATTTTACACTTTTTTGATCAACATTTTTCGAAAACAAAATTATTTGAGAATTCGTACCTATATTTACACAAACACAGTTCCTAAAACAGTTGAAAATTTGAGAAATAACTAAATTTTATTTTTTTAATATGATCGCAAGAAAAAAAACATCTACATCTTATTTTAATATTAACATCTATTTTCGGTATCTAAACAAATTAGTTCAAATCTAGTTGCAATGGCTTGGAAGAGATAATGTCTCCCTTTAAAATTATTGCTGGAATGAGAATATACTCGGCAAAAAAAGATAGAGCATTTAGTGCGAATACTCACGCCATGTAGAGACACGTATAATGTGCAAACGCATTCGTGCAAGATATAAACGCATAAAAAGCATAAGCAAAAAGAGAGAGTCAAAGAACGACATACGAATAGTTAACGCGCGAATTAGCGAATCGAAAAACGAAAGCATGCCAGAATGCCAAGAGAGGGACGATGATTCGTATGGAGATCCAGCGTTTTCAAGCCGGATTAATGTCTGCTCTGGATGTCTGCATGAAGAATTTCATTCTTATGCCGAATAAAAGAACATTGAAACATTCAACCGGTTCGGCTTAAATAACAATATAACATACCTTCATTGCGGATTATTTTCATTAACAATCAAAATCTATCCTTGTAATTGAATTTTATCGTTATAGGAATATGATAAATGGAATAAAATATCATAATAGTATTTTAATTTAAAAAAAATTGAGCATTATTGTAAAATAAGCGATAAATTTTTTAAATAATTATAATATATAGGATATTTTATCTAAAGTTCTAAAAATAGAAAAATTTTTTTATTTTTATACATTAAAAAAATAAACTTTTAAGACAAATTTAGTAAATATTCTTTAATCAAAGTTTTTTCGAGATAAAATTCGATTTCAGCCGGAACTCTCGTGAACTGATCGTCCCTCATGATCTAATATCCATTGTATATTGCGTATAACGTCTCGTGTACATCCGAGAACTCGTGTGTGCATGATATATTGTTTATCACTCGAATCCTATTCTATTATCAAGTTGAATAGAAGCACCGAAAAAAATCGTCGCAAGAATAAAGCGCATCCATTTTGCACCTCCGACCCATTTCGCGCGCTACGGTCTACCTTCGTCAAAAAAAAAATCAGTCATAGTATCAGTAGATAAAGGTAAAGATAAATAGATATGTAGAAAGAAAAAAAGAAAGAGAGAGAGATTTATTCGTCAATGCTGGTTGCTCGCATTCTCTCAACGGAGGATATTGGCAGACGGGCAAAGCCCTATATTTTGAGAATTTATGAATTCATGGATTCCGAAAACCCTCGAGAGAAGATTCTATGCGTAGTTTGAGATTCATAAACCCATACGTAATTCGCGCAGTTCCATTCGTGGTAGAAATACACGTGGCTAGAAATACATAAATTTACACTGCGCCTAAAATTCATGGTCGTGAGAAATGCTCACTCTTGATTTAAAGCTCCCCGAAAACATGATATAAATTGAATTAACATGAAATCCAGATTGTAATTTTATCAATAAATTACATTAAAAGCGTATCATATAATTTATTTTTGATTTTATTAAATTATATCGCGATATTTTTAATGTATACACGCGAATGAATTAAAAATTGTGTTAGATTAGCTTTGTATAAATAAAATTTTAAGTATGATATTGTTACAATCTATAATATTTATACATCGCAACAATAAATACATAGACTTGTAAAGTACGCAGGTGTGCTCTTTATGGAAAAGTCCTTATATATATGTAGGATATGATATATTTCGTATCGTGTCATAAAAGTAAGATTTCGTATTCTTTCGTTGCGCAGAGACAATGTTTCCCTTAATATGTATTAATGAAGTGGTTATTGCTTTGGAGAGAATACGAGCAACGAGAACTTAAGATGTGTGAATATGCAATCGGAGAATAATGAATGAGTCTGCGAGTCGATCGATCGATCTTTTGCAAAGGATTTATGATCTATGTCGTAAGATCTGAAATGCAATTCGTGATCCATTATGAAATGCTGCGCGGAAATTCTTATGATAATATATGAGTATTGTAATTTCCGGTAATTATCGTCGACACTATTACTACTTTATAGAAAGGGAAGGAAAACACGAGTTGTCACGAATTATCGAAATCAACTGAGCTTTACATGAACGATCTATTTGTAAAGAATGACGACTGACGACATAATCAAGATTTCATGTTCCATAATGTGGCGAGTTTCGCGAATGTAATTTGGGATGCTACCTAAGTTTAAAAATAAATTATTTTATTTTGCATTAAATATCCATATCATTCCGATCTCCAATTAATAATATTAGTTATAAAAGTTTATTATTATTTAAAAAGATACTTGAATTAATTTTGTCGAATCAATTTTGTTAGAAGTTTATCTTATGCGATAATAAATCAAATAATACAGACAATCGATAAATAGTTTAGAAAAGAAAAAATATTAATTTTATTGAAACGATGTCAATATCTTTAGCATAACAATTCAGTAAATGTTATTGTACGGTTGCTTTGACATAGACTTCATCGCGAGATTAAGAGAATAAAAAATTCTCTTCAAAATCGCATCTACTGACGAAAGCAGAGAATCACGTGGAATTGATCCGTAACGATTGGTTTTGGGAAGAACGTTGTGTGCCAATTCCATATGTTTGTTTTAGATCACAGACGACACAATCGCGTGAGATTTAAATGAAATTTAAATATATACGCTCGATAGTGATAGACACTCCTTTTTCATTTTTCACTTGCTTCCCAGGGTATCGAAATGGAAATCGAAAGTTAAGCTCGCTTTTCACGTCAGCTTTTCACCGCCCAATCAAATTTATTAATACGTGATATAAAATGTAATATTGTTTCTTTAAATAGATTTTCGACAGTTATTATTTTTGCAAGATTTTTCTACCATAAGCTGTCTCGATCAAGATATGACGTGAAAAGCAATTCGACTAAACAAACCATCGATGCTCTCGATCTGTATTTTGTCCGGAGTTTGTCGCGGAGCTCTTAAAGCCGATTTCCATAATAAAGTGTGCCAGAAGCTCAGGATAATAGCCTTTCTCCCTCTCCCAAAAGGTAAATCCGAAGTGGGGAATGAAGTCGCGTGCCAAGAGGGAAGCGCGGAAAAGCTGGAAGAGCTTACAGTTCGAGAGTCAGCTCAAGGCGATGAAATAAATTTAATTAAAGTCAAAGTTCGAGCTTTGGCGACGGTTTCTACGAGAGAGAAACAGAGAGAGAGAGAGAGAGAGAGAGAGAGAGAGAGAGAGAGAGAGAGAGAGAGAGAGAGAGAGAGAGAGAGAGAGAGAGAGAGAAGAGAGAGAGAGAG
>NW_012130068.1:465005-472550 GCF_000143395.1 Atta cephalotes | reverse complement strand
GAGAGAGAGAGAGAAAAAGGGAGGAAGAAAGGTAGGAAGAAGGGCATTAGAAGAAAACTGAAGATACGAGAAGACGGAGAGTTAATTGTTTCGCAGTCGCTCGAAGAAAGATTCGCGCCGAATGTAGAACGAGGATGGGCGTGTGAAAGAGAACAGCCGTTCGTATGTAAATAAAAAAAGTATCATCTCACTCGAGAATAATTTTCCGTCACAGTATATAAGATCGTAGTATTAAGAAATAACTCGTGACAAAAAAATTTTTTATCGCAAAAATGATACTTCGAAATATAAGATATTCTGAAAAATCGATGAACTATTATTACGTACATTATTTTTTTATATAATATTAGAAATAATTGTATAATTGTATAAAATTTACAAAAATTGCAAATAATTGTTTATTTATAAGATTGCGAAATACAATGGAACTAAAAAAAAAAAAAATCTAAATTTAACCGAGGTGTTTCTGTAGATAAAAAATTCCACTTTTATCTACAACCATATAGTGTTGTACAAACTATAAACTGCACAGTCTTAATTCTCATTTGCAGCAAGACAGAAGAAAAATCTGGCATATCCTATATCAAATGTTATTTGAACATAAATATTAATCATATCATGTTTTAACTTTTCCGAAACAGATAAATTAATTTTTTGTCACAATAGGAAATTTTCACCTAAAGATATTGCAGAATTTTTCAGTATCATGTAAATTCTCGATCCAAAATAATCTTCGATTTGTGTAATTGTATTTAATCCAGCAATCCGCGACAAACTACGCAAACTACCCCTGACATTCTATATAAATATGTGAGCATATCCTTGAAATATCATTAAAAATTACAAAAATAGACATAGATACGTATATGTACATACTCTAACACCGATTGTAAAAGATAAAACGCACGTGTGTTATACAGATATATGGTACCATCATGATGTATCATCGAATCTACTAATGCAAGATGCTTAGCTACTTGTCAATCTAAAAAGAGGGGCGAAGGGCGAGGGTCGAGGCACACTCTAGGGATATTCTTCGGTTGTCTATACATATATGTACCTACATATGTACATACATATATGTATAGATGCATATGCCATACATAACGTGACATATTATCTGTCAAACAACTATTATACGGGTGTGGAATCCGCATGTATTTACGCTATTCGAGCAAATAGTAGCGAGATGTGTGTATATATACATATATGTATACATATATGCAATGCCTATAATGACCCATATTTGCACTCGTCTCTTAAAAGAGTAGATTCATTTTTATGTAAAAACTGAAACTGATGCAGCACAAATCACAACTGAGAACTGTTGCTTATTTAAAAAAATTTCCTTCTCTTTTTTAATTTGTAATTTCTACATATATTTTACTATCTTTGTAATAATTTATGTATATACTTTGTAAAAATACAAATTTAAATATTGTTCATTCAAATCTAAATATAAATAAATTATAAAATATACAAATTATAAAATATACTTTCTTAACATTTTTATTCGCGTGTATTCATACTTAATGATTATTTATTATCACATTTCTAACAATGTAATTTATTATAATTTATTATCAATCTTTAAAGAAGAAAGAATACAACAAGATGATTTATGTAATATCCGATATTTTTATATAAATCGATGACAAGATATCAATAGTGTCTAAAAATTAATTTTAATTTTCCAAACATTTATTATATTTCGAATGTCAAATATGTTTAGCACGAATAAGGGTCAAAAAGCGCAATTTACTCTAAATTTAGGGTTGTGTCCAATCCGATGATCAAGAGTTTCCAAACTAAAAATATTTTCAGAAAAAAATGATATATTAAAATAATATTGAAAATATAATAATTGATATATTTAATTTAATTTAAGAAAAGAAAAATTAAGCAATTGTTTATAATTTTAATTGTGAATTAATTTTTCTATACTCCATATATTAATTAACAGAATAAATAAAAATACTTCTCCATTATTTATCTAACCTTTGAAAAAAAACCTTTGAAAAAACCTTGTTTACAATATATTTGCTTGTTTCTCTGTCTCTCACTCTCCCTCTCTTTTTCTCTAAAAATGAGAGAGACAGAAGATATATAATTATAAAGATGAAAAAATGAAAAGTTTGGAAACCATTGACACAAACATATGGAAATAATCAACATTAATAAAACGTACACTCATTCATAGGGGAATCTCGCTAGTGGACCGAAACAGTTGAACTATTTTTCGTTTCGATCCGTTGAAATTTTTTCGCCTTTCATAGATCTTTCCAATTTCCAGAATTTCGCTAAACATTTATATTCGCGGTATATCTAATTTTTAAAAGTCGCAATTTAGCATAATTATTTTCTTTGCACATTCATAAAATCATTTCTCATAATATAGTTATTGTTGTTGCGTTATTATTTTATCAAATCTTAATTTCTTCGTTCCAATCATAATTCTTAATGCACAACATTAAGAAATCGATAATCGAAAAATAGAAATAATTGATGTAGTCTATTTTGATGTAGTCTATCAACAACATGGATCGAATTGACTTAATTGATTATTCTGCGCTGACTCTCACCAGCTTTGTAGTGTGCTAAGTTCAATACGTCCCGTGTAGTTAGAGATTTCGTATAAACTATTCGTTTGCGTCGTGATAAGTGATTAATAAAATTCAATTTTCAGATATTAAACATTATTATGACGACACGATTGTCCGATTATTTTCACATTTTCCTACATTTCTTACGTATGGTTTTTCTCGAGAATCGATAAAAACCAGTAAAACATCGAGACAAAACAATTATTATCCATTTTAAATACGGAACATAAAATGTGCGTATAGATTTGCATTTTTTTACCAATTATAAAATTCTAATTCAAGTATGTGTGTCCCTAATTTTTTTTAAATTATTGATTTAAAAAATTATTATAAAATCTAATTTTAATGATAATGGAGAAGACATCTCGATAATATAACAATATCAATAACTTCGTTTTCTATATAGGTATTATTCCTACAAGCTTGGGCAAAAAGTTGGTCGAAATAAATAAAAAATTCTGGATAAGCGATTTTCAATGAAAAATTTTGTGTAGACGATAAAATTTGTTGTAAACACGTTTAAGCGGAAGCACAGTGGATCTAACTGATTTGAATTTTTAGAGATACCCGGGTGCTGTTGTAATTCTTACGATAAATGATCACTCACGATATATTAAACGATTGATACGATAGCGATTGAAAGAATGTTCTGAAGAAACACAAGATAATCCAATGATTTGCCTAGCTTGTATCAAATTATTTTTCAATGGAGTGATAACGATGGCGATTCGATGAAAGAGAAAACTGCTTGAGTCCACTGCGACGACAATTTGCGTTACCCAGAATTTTCGTTTCGCAAGAAACGTGTATGTGCGTGGAATACCTTACTTCTCAATTGTAAACATACATATTTTCTTAATCCTTTCATTATTCATGTACTTTATATACAAATATTTGAATGTTGGAAATAGTTTCATAAACAATAAACATATCTTCTTATTAATATAAATGTTGCTTTGCACCACATTTATACGTAGATACAATAGAAGTGATCAATATACAATTACAATTTTTGCTTACTAGCAACTTTAAAAAAACATTATGATACTGCAATGAAAGGATTAAAATTTGGGATAGTTGCTTGTCTTTATAACGAGAGTGATATAAATTATGTTACACGACATAAAATAAATCATATATATGTCCAATATAAACAACTAATTGTATTCTTGCGCTCTGGGTAACGTGCCACAGTCCTTGCAGGATATGAAGTGCGAGCCATGTGCATCGACTATATAAAGTATACGAAATAGGTAGGGATGAACATCATATCGTGATAACCATGCCGAGTGAGCGAGGATAAAATATGATTATTTGTTTAATAAACGCTTAATTAGCCATGAAACTCGTATGGACAATAATTTTCGGATAACCGATACAGTCAATTATCCATGAGTCAATTATCATGCTGTTATTATAACTTTTTAATTCCTTGCTCAACCTCGCTCCTTCGATCATTTAATACAAGGGGTTGTCAAAGATAGGGCTCTAATTTGTTTCTGTGCACGAGCAAAGATATACACAGATGCTCCATTCTGCAGTCGTTTCTACGAGAAAGAAAAAAAAAATGTCAATACAATAGAACTTAATGTGCAACAAGATTTTGTATTAATTCTCATAAATGTCAAGATAAAATTGACAGTTTGTCACGTGTTACAGTGTTGGTATAAAATAACGTATTTAATAATGACAACACTGCACAACTGCATTATAAAGCACCTCTCGAAAAGAGCGAAAAGACAGATGAATAGTTTTTCTATGTGACGAGAGTGCAAGACGAATAAACGACAGGAAAAAAAAGGAGAGAAATAATTTTGTTATATGGATTGTTGAAGGAATGTATACAGAGATATGGAGATGTAAAGTTTAACGGAAGATATAAAAGTACTGTCTGTCGTGGTCCGTGTAGAGCGCTGAAGAGGGCCGGAGGTACTTACCCTGTGCATCATACTTACTGGAAAAGTTCCGCGTCGCCAGCATGGTCGTCAATATAGCGCCCTGCAAGCGAAAAGGAAAGACGATTATTATTATTAGTTTTCGCGGTCAAATAAATATCGATAAAGTAAAACAAACATGACGTAAAAGAATAGAAAATTCTTAATGGCAGTACATTTTTTCTTCCGTATAAAAATAAAAACAGCATTAAAAAAAGACGTCAAAAATCAAATTTATATACATGTACAGAATATTAGATTAAGCTATTATAATTTGATGCAAAAAGATCAATAAGAGTCAATTGTGTGTACGATTATGATAAAATTTTTCCGACAAAAGTTCAAACTATCGCATCATGATAGGCTTTTAATTACGAAATAATTCACAGACAAGCGAGTCCGCGACTGATAGGCGACCTTAAGAGTGAGGTCGGATGATTATACAGAGTTTCGGGTTGAAGTTTACTCGTAAACTCTCGTCTTTCATCAAGCTTGGTGACATTCGCGGCAAGTTGGGAACATTGTCGCACAGAATGACAACATTTCACTGTGTTCCATAGCAAACAGTTCGAGATGCGTCGTCGAACTTTATGTAATAAGGCCGTCTGTCGGATGAGATTCGCAAATGTGTTCGAATGGATATTCCACGTCTGTTATCTCTGAAATGAAATGATATTCTATCTCGCCCGTCTGTTTCCAATCACGCCCTATTAGTAACATTGCTCATTTCCGTTTTACATTCGAATTACACGACTAATTAAATAACAAAGTCTTGATAGAGATTTATCGATATCTCTCAGCAGTCCTATCAAATTTTAAAATAGCATCACAAAATTACATTAATTCTAAAATTTGTTTTTATTAAATCAAATTTTTACACGGCAGCAACTACTACACAAAAGAAAATCTTTATGCTCTTAGTCACAGTTATTTGAAAATACTTTGGAAATTTCAAACCAAATTCAACATTTCACAGTCATAAAAGTGCAATTTTATCTCTTCTATTTCCTTTTTGGGAATTTTAATAAATCTGACTTAATCACACTAAATGTTAGACAAACTAGCAGCTACGAATTTGCGCACAATTAATTATAATACATACTTTTTAATACGTTTAAATTAATTAAGAATATTACGACGAACAATGATATATTAATAATTGAATTGAAAACAAATAGTAATCCTTTTAGAAGAAAGATAAAACAATTAATTTTTACTTTTTGTTACCAAACTATTCCATATTAAAACGAATATCTCGTTTTTGTCATAATACAATATAAAAGCATTTTCACACAAAAACTGAAACATTTCTCTCCTTTCATTTGATATCCATATCAATTTCTACCTGTATTATTACTTTTAGAAATATATAGAGTAACAGAGAACGCTAATTGAAAATTATTCAATCTGTATAAATCGATGGACATTGTTATACTTAATATATAGAATGTTTTGCAGTCCTAAATAATTTTATGTCATCTTGTATATAGCGAACACAATATAAATATCATGAAAATGTCGTATTATCGATATTCATTATACTTTCACCGTACCTAACGGTAAGACGAATGATAGCATGTTGTCAGACGTCAAACTGACAGTGATTAAAATTTCATTACTTCAGACACGGTTGCCTCCTATTGTCTACACAACATAAATTTATTCCTCAGTGCTCGCATGTCTCAATCTGCGCGAGAACAAACGAACAAGCGGAGGGTGTCATTAAACTTCCTCACTGGGCATTTGCACTTTTATGAGTCAGGATTTAATCAGTATTCAGTTGGTTGCTTCGACGTCCCTGTCATTTCTATGTGCTTGACTGATTACTTGTCTCTAACGCAAATTCGTTACTATAATTTCGATAAAACTGGAATTTGAAGAAACACGATAGAAGAGCAAGACAACGTAAGTGTCTCAAAATTCATTGAATCTCTAATAATGAATATAAATTGATAATTATAAGATAATCATAATTTGTCTTTTGTGACAAAACAGAAATCGCATTATCAATTTCTCCAAGTAAATTATAATATTATAAATTACAAAATTTTCTAATTATACTGTTTTACATAAATATGGATTTATCTATTGTTATTGCATAATATTGACAAAATCAAATCACTACTATTGCGCTAAAATCATGAGGAAAAAACTTTTCTATTTTTATCTTACGCTATGTAAAGCAAAAGAGATAATTCTATCATTGTTATATGATTGCATATCGATTTCACCGATCAACAATGAAATAATTTTTTACCAATTTTTACCAATTAATAAAAAAAAGAATATTTTTTTTCAAAATTATATATTTATATATATTTAATATATTTTGTCTTTATTATTTTATAGAATATATATAAATGAACAATTATAAATGAAAATTAAAAAGAAACAAAATATTATTGATAATATTATTGAAATTACAATTTTCAAATACTTATGAAGTTCCCGGCCACTCATTTATTTCATTATAAAAGAGCTTGATAATTAGCTTGCCGTGATATTTGATTTTCACAGAGTCAATCTCGCGCAAAAAATATGATCGTCATGACTGAATAAATGTTATATATACAATTAACCTAGGTACCCAATTATAATTACGTCACGCAAAAGTATAGACGTACATGAACTTGATCGATTTTGCGTGCTTGCTGTCGTCGACTGTTATTAAGATAACGATATCAAGTTGCCATTGCGATACCATTTGCGAGAGAAGCAAGTTTTAATGTAATTCGACTCGGTTTCAAAACGCATTATTCTCTGAACCCATGAAAATTATCTATTAAACATTATAGTAATGTTATTTTTCAATGACATGAAAATCCATTTGGCAAATGTAATACCTAATATCTCTTCATTATTTTATATCAAAAATAATATTCGACACACACACACACACACACACACACACACACACACACACACACACACACACACACACACACACACACACACACACACACACACATACCACACCACACACACGACGACGACTAGTACCGGACCCG
>NW_012130068.1:439775-464985 GCF_000143395.1 Atta cephalotes | reverse complement strand
ATTAAGTTACTAATACAAAGTAAACTAACTTACTTCGTAACTAGTAAGTAACTAACTAATACTACTAACTCTTATTATTATTACTAATAATAATATACTACTACACACACACACACACACACACACACACACACACACACACACACACACACACACACACACACACACACACACACACACACACTCACGCACGCACGCATGCACGCATGCACGCATAAAAGAATTATTTAATTAAATTTTTACAAAATAATATACATAACAAGATTTTTCTAATATTAAAACATCAATATCTTTCTATAAAAGCCAATACTTTTTTCCTTGTTTACAAAGGAAGGAACATACTTTATTCCTGATATTAAAAACGCTATTGAATTGCATAACTATGTGTGTGTTACCATATTAACCACAGTAACTATATGTACGATTCAAATATTATGCATATAAACGATAAGACTTGTGCACGTGTTGTGTAATCGCGATTGCGAGTCATTATTGTTGGGCATTTAATAACCGTTCATATCAAATAATGAAACGTTTTCTTTGCGCTTTGTTCGGACATTGAACAACTACTACGAGTTGTCATGATTATATCGTTGAATTGAGACTGTAAGCATGAAGAAATAGGTCGAAATTGCGTCCGATTCTTACAAGGATATAATTCTTACTAGACCAATGTTCCAATTAAATAAACATTGCTGTAGTTAATTGAGTGTAATGTTTTACATTAAAAAAGCAAATGGTATATGAATCTTTGTGATCCACATTTAATAAAAACAATTGAATCAATATATATTTTTATGAACATTAAAATTAATTAAATCCCGCGTAATTTTGTTAAAATATGAAATTTGAGATATATTTTCCTTTAAAACTTCTAGCATACAAATACAACATATGAAAATTTAAACGACAAAAACTTTAGCGTGAGACAAAAAATACATATAATAAGAATTTAAAGGAATAAATTACAGTGACAATTAAAATAAATATATCTATTATAAAAAGTTATTAAAGTTCGCGTTTGCGAAATTCTGTATCTAAAAAAGAATTTGTAAATGTCATCAGCTATATAATCATCAGAACAAGAATTAATTATACAATTAATTATACTGAAAAAAATATTGTAAATTGCACTGCTTACTTATACGCTAATTCTCGATAAAATCAATGAAATCAAATAAAATTTAAGAGATAATTGAATTTTTCACATTCTTCCCGATGTCCATCTTTACAAAATTTAATGTTTCGCGAAGTTGCATTCTGTTTCACAGTCAATTAAATCGAAATCCTTTGACAGGGTTGTCCTCGCACGTGCCTCAAGTTTTCGACACATTTCGATAACAGCGAACGAACATTATAACACACGTGGCTTTGATACAAAAGCGCACTCTTTGCTCTCGTACACCGCGTCGAGAGTGCGGCGATTGCAACGACAAGTGGAGTCGTACTGCTCGATGCGTGCCATCGTTTAATCGTCAGTGACTTGTTGAACAGTGCCGTAGGAACGACTAAGTAGGGAGACATCATCAATCATCAATCCTCGAATCGACAGCTTATCATTTTGTTTTAAAAACTTTCAAAACTCTTCACTTTTTTTTCACTTTTCAATTACTTCTCTAAATCATAAATCACTCGAAATGTCGATTCTTTTGACATTGAAATGTTAGTTATACTAAAATCTTGAGACCGTAAATAGATAAAAGTTACAATTTATTATTAATTATTCATCAATAAAAAAAGAATTACGTAGAACTATGTCATTGTAAAAAACAAAATTTATATATACAAAATTTCTTTTTCTTTGAAATATTTTTTACATATATATATTATTTACGTTTTAACAAATTTAGCAGATTTCCTGAAATGTTACATAATGTATATTTCGCGAAATTGACCTCATTCGACGATGCTTCCCGAGAAAGAATTGATAAAAATTTACAATACCTCCGGCCACGATGCGTCATGATGTTCTAATTTTACAGATGTTACTAACATCCGCAGCTCTGCACGGACGCAATCCAGACCGCAATGTGATAAGCGGACATAATGGAATTTGCATTTGTAAATGGCCGGAGCTAATATATGAGATTTTGCGGCAAGCGCGAGAATGAGAATTTACGGCGCGATTACCGTCATACATTTCCCTGAACTATAAAATTAGCAATTGATAATCGCGAATCAAACAAATTTCAACAAATCTCTCGACAACTCTCATAAAAGCCTATATATTCGTCATCCTATCATTCCTATACCTATATACAATATTCCTATACCTATATATATATATATTTCGCAAAATGAACCTCTTGCGAATTTCAATTTCCATTTATCTCGCGATTTAACAATTATTTGGATCAAATACAATCCGACTACTAATTAAGATAAATGTAACATTGGAAACGGTAAAATTACGGAAGATAACAAAATGAATTGTTTATCCGAATGAGTATAAAATTTAAGTATTTTATGTTTTTATAAATACTTAAATTCACGTAATATTCATGAAAAGTCCCAGTTTTTTATTTTAAATTTTACTGTTTCACGCAACAGAAAAATGTATTTTCATTTATTGCCCAGTAACTTTTTCGAAATAATCGAGTCATTTAAATAACAAACCACGAATTCAAAACACAGAAATCATATAATTGTCAGGCAGATATAGTGAAATTTAAGGCAGTGATACGTAATCATATTGAATAAATGTATAAATGTACATGGGACAAAACTTTTGAGTGAGAAACTCACCTTTAACTTGCGCCTTGCATTGAATTTCTTCAAGCAATCCACGGTCTCTTGTCTATGCACCACAGATGCAACACGCTCACGTTGCTGAAACACAAAGTAAATAGGAGACGATATCAGGCATCGTTCAAAGAGAATGATTCAAGTTACTCGAGATTAAATCTTAAGTTTCGCACGCATTTCGCTAAAAATAAAATTCTATGCAGAGAAGAGATAAGCTATATCAACATGAATAATAATAATGCTTGAGAATATAAAAAAAAAAAATAAATGTCCATTTGACTTGCGTTATTATTATTGATAGATGATTGAAGTATATATGTATATCTCGTTATTTTATCAACCTATACATTTTTAATCTAGCCAATTTAAGTAACTATCATATTTTAATGTATTAAAATATTATATATATATATATATATATGTGTGTGACGTACGATACATTACATATCACATAGATATAGAAATGCAATATTCGCGTGCAATAAGATCTCGTTGCTAATAATCTAACATAATATGATCTAATATTCTAATACTAATTAAGTTATTCTCTGAATTATGTAAACGCGTAATATAAATTTAAACAAAATTGTTCGCCTCGATAAGATAAACTTACGCAGATCCATGGATGCTTCAGTGCCTCGCTGGCAGTGATCCTCTTTCCTGGATTCACCGTCAGCATCTGATTGATAAGATTCTTGGCTTCCGGCGTGACGGTGTCCCATTCCGGACTTGGATACTACACACAAAACAAACATGACAACGTTAGTCATAATTCTTTATATACAAATAATGAGATAATTACACAAGTAAATGTAAAAACTCGACAGAAAGTGTTGTTTTCAATAAATTTAATATATAGAATTTTTTTCAACAAATTATTTTTTTAACGTATCGTTTTCTTCAAGTTTTGCAAATGTTGGTATAAAAAGCTAAATAAATCTAAATAATACGTACATCGTATGATCCGGCCTTGATCTGTCCATAGAGCCGATGCTGATCCTCGTCCCAAAAGGGCGGATAACCGACTAGAAGGATGTACAGTATGACACCGCACGCCCATATGTCGACTGGTTTTCCATATGGCTCCTTCTTCAGCACCTCCGGACTGAGATAGCCGGGCGTTCCAGCGAAACCTTTTTATCAATAATTTCGATACATTTCCTTTTGAAGGACACGTCCACGCCGTACGAAGGATCGAAGGAATCAGGGCGTTACGTGCGTGAAATCACGTCCCGAATATTACCACTCATCTCAATTAATTCTCCTTATTCGGAAAGCAAACACGACAGTCGCTCGTAAACTTTTACTATTTATTTTGTGTGTTTGAATGTTGATTTATTAATAAAATTAGTTGGAAAATTTTGAGATAAAATTGACTAAAATTGATTTTTATATTATAATATTAGTTTAAGAAAATTTTGAGATAAAATTGACATTTTTATATTATTAATTGGTTTAATTTAGATAATTGATGGCGATGCATGTTGTTGTGTATCAGTTTTCATTAAAATATGTATATTTAAACAATTTGTGCAATAAATTAATAATCGCTATGATTTGTCAAAAAAAGTATCTCTACGCGAGGTAGTGTCTATTGTAACATAAATTACAGATTTTTTTGCTAATCGTTAATTAGATTTGTGGCTACAAAAGCTGTAAATATTTATTTTGCGATACGTAAAATTTATTCCTTCACATAAAATGCATCAAAAACTATATAAATAATAATAGTGAAAAAAAAATAAACGGACAGTAAAATTTTTGCTATTAATGACACGCGAAACATAACTGGAGGCAATTCTGCTATCGTGAAAACTCGGTCAGTATATTTTTTAAATTTTACATTGGTGATTTTATCGCGCTTTGCCACGTGTAATTAATTTTTAATAAGCATACACCATCGTTGTATAATCGTTATGATTGTAACCAGAATGCAGCCGTATTTTGACGCAACAAAAGCACAATTGCGCAATTAGATCGTCTATGGTTGCCCTCGGAAATATTCTGTCAATGATCGCATTGAACTCTTTGGCTCAACATATTATTTTGTTAATCAATTGCTAAAAATATTTTTGCAAATATTTAATAAATTTCTGAAAAAACAAATAATACGATTATGGATACTGTCAAAATTATAAGTATACAGAGAATTATAAGTGTACAGAGAAATCTGCTTGCAAAAACTATAGTGACATTTCTTTTGAGATGAACATTTTAATCTTTACGTGACCATTTATATATATTTCATTTATCCAATAAACCCGCTCTGTACAAAACTGTAATTAAATAAATATTGATTTTACAGACAATATATTTCAATTGTATTAAATTATCCATTTTGTATCTTTTATTCTTTTGCACTTTAATTGCTTTGCCAAGCTATGTAATTTCCATGCGTGGAATAATATTAATAATTTTTGACATAAATTTGAAAATTTGACGAATTTACAGTGCAATTTCAGCATAGGTCGAGAAAAAAAA
Organism: Atta cephalotes; assembly: GCF_000143395.1. Lineage (NCBI taxonomy): Eukaryota > Metazoa > Arthropoda > Insecta > Hymenoptera > Formicidae > Atta > Atta cephalotes. The sequence goes on along the minus strand of NW_012130068.1, from coordinate 459,759 downwards.
TCAATTGCGGCGATAAAAGTGAGAAGTGAAAAAATGTTACTAGGACACGGAATTGTATCTGGTCCATCGGGATAAACGAAGTGTTCAAACTCAAAAACATTATTCCGTAATTTTTTAAAATAATAAAGTAAAAATTTCAAATCGGCAAAATAATCTAAAGCAATTAAATCATGTAAATGTTAACATGAATTTAAGTATTAATAATTATTATATGTAAATGTTTAAGATATTTGACATTAAATATCACAGAAGATACACAAATGGCAAATAAATGTTTGAGACAAAATTTCGCAAGATTATTTTCGATAAGGAATGTAAAATCAAGCAGAAGTTTCTTTATAGAAATGCCTGTATACGCAGAAGAATTCATCGTGCTTCGGAAAATTTTCCCCACGCGTATTTTTGCACAAAGAAGAACAAAACGAGTAACCAACTAGTGGCTGGCACGCAAATATGCTGGCTTGTATAGACATCTGAGTGCACAATGTATGTAAATTAAATGGACAAGACACAAAGTAGACAGAAAGAATCAAGTTCACGGCTCGCACAGCTGGTGCGAGCAGCAGCGTGAAATAGTTTAAAAGAACAGGTTTAAGATTTTAAAATGAACTATACCGAAATTCTTCGAAATATATATGTATTTTAATAATAAGATTACCTCCAGTCAATGTTGTTTTTTTACTTTTCTCGAGTGAATATTGACATAGAGATATACATATATTAAAAAAAGATACTCGAAGGAAATATGTGAAAAAAAACCACAAAGAAGAAATAAAATAAAATATGAGAAAGATAGTTTTCTATAGTAAAAAAAATGTAAAGTTTTTTTTGTTTTTTAATAAAAAAATTTGAATAATAGTATTTCTATTAGAGTAAGATGGCAATAATTTTTCGATGTATTATTGACATTTCTTGCAATACGCTAATGCTAACGTGTTACCGTAAAAAAACAATATGTTATATGATACGAAGAAACTATGGATGCAAGTTGCAACTGGGACGATATTTGAACGAAGACTACGGAGAACGAAAACTAAGTTTCACTTGTAAATTACAGTGTCGGAACACTATACAAATTCGCAACTTGAGCTACGGTATTTCGTGAATTCTATTATTTTGCTTATATTAAAGAAATTGTTCGATCCCTCAACGCAATGTGTCATTTTTTTTTTATATTTCTGTCCTGCCTTTGTGGATAACTAGTTTTTCATAATCGATCCTCATTCGGTTGCGAAAAAAAAAAAGATCGAACATTCGCGTTAAGAAAGAATTGTGAAATGACACATGCTTTTCTTCCCGCAAGAAATTTCTTATGAAGATTCCTGCAAGTTATTTGCGTGGCTCGATCGACGGTAGCTTCGATCATCGTTAGAACTAGACCGACGCGTAAAGATAAAATATAAGTTTCAGTGGATTAATTCACCAAAAAAAATAGGTCAACTTACCATACCATGCCTGCGCTTCACCCTGCACCTCGATCGCTAAACCAAAATCTGCTAATTTCACAGCCGCCCCTTTCGCCTTGCTCGCGAGGAGTAAATTTTCGGGCTGCAACAGAAAATGGCAGATTCGTCGACATCGAGTCGATATTCATTAACTCTTCTTTAATCAAAATTTCGATTGAAATTAAACTCGAATAAGATTCGAACATTTCGTATGATTTCATTGACGTTAAAATAGACGGAATATATATCCTTGGAATTAACAGAAAACGTGACTTTAAATTAGGGAATTACTGGATTCTGAAAACCGATAAATGTCGATGAATTTTAAGTTCTGATCGAGAACACAATTGAAAATATCATCTTCTATTATTATCATACATTTTAGTTAGAGTTTCTGAAATATCCCATGCAAATCGTGAAAGATAGATGAAGCATTGGACGAAAGTGCATTGTTAAAGGATAGACCGCGCTGCAGATGTTCGCTCGTTTTATTTCAACGGCAGCCCTACAAACTCGACTCTTTTTCTCTACGTACTTTCAGATCCCGGTGCACAACTCCGTTATGGTGGCAGTGGTGAACGCTTTCCAGGATTTGTTGAATACAGTGCGAGGCGTCCGCCTCGCTGTAGAATTCCCGGGCGACGATGTCCTCGAACAGTTCTCCGCCGGTGACTCTGTAAGCGTTTTACGTTTCAATTCCATTTCGCGAGCGCGTCGCGAGATCGCGTGGTAAAGCATGGTAAATATCACCAAGTAGACGTTTAACCCAGGAAATAAAAGTAGCGTGAATTTTCGTAAATGCTTCATACGTAAGCGTGTTCTCGCAATACCGCTTGTATTCGAATTTGTTGTGCAAAAAGTAGCAAGATTTATCTGAAGACATGGTAGAGTCTCGGCGCTAATAACATTATACACGTAAAATCTCATTGATTAGTATTTAAAGGTAGCTATTATTGTACATTAAAATGCAACAGACCTACATTACAGCCGAATGATAAAATAAAATTTACCAGAGAAAATTATACATGAACTGACAGTTGAAAGAAAATTTTTCATTAAAAATGAAAAAAATGGTGGAAGAATTGTTGCATATCGTATATATGTGCATAGAATTAAAAGTAATTAACTGCTTGAATATTAAAAATTCGACAGACGAAACCAAAAATAGCGTGCCATGTCAATAAAAAGTTGAGCAAAAGACGAATAGATGAAATTAAATGTTCTGTAACCTGTAGATTAATTGCAGGCGACGTGGCAAAGTCATATCGTTGCCATATGGCAAGAAGGAGAAACGAGATTTATGATATACGATAAATGAACGTTACAAATCTAAACGTAACGGAGCGTATTCTCGCGTGGAAATTAAATTAGGCGCAATATTTTCTTAACTCGTGCGTAGATCGCTGACGATTTTAAAAGGCCACAGATTGTTATCTACTTGATGCAATTAGAGCTCACGAATTGTCTCGCTGTTGTTCCGCTGCTAGAAGCCTGTTAGTGGAATCGAGACTAATAGATGAACGTGATGACCCGTATTCAGAACGCGCTTTGATCGATAAATGCGCGCTTTTATTTCTGAAACTGTATAGCATATGTAATGTAAATTGTATGCTAAATGCGCGTTAACATTGTTACAAGCGCGTTTTGAATACAGACCGATGACTCGAGAATCGCGTCTATTGTCAGCTCAATCGTATCAAGTGCTCCCAACATGGTTGCGTTGATCGAAAATATGAAACTTTTAAAATAAAGAGATAGATATAAATTTTCGGTCTTTAGAAAAAGTAGTAAATTTTTAAATTACTCTGTTTTAAAATAATAATAATAATAATAATATTCTTTCCATATAAATGAAATAATAATTATAATTTTTTACAAATAAATAACGCCGATTACAATAGTTTCTTCTCCTTACGTATCAGATGAAAACACACATATATAATTCACAATTGATTAACAATCGATTAAATTAATGACAAGTGATACAATTCTGAAAACATTAAATGTTAGAAATGCCATTAAAATAAATTATATAAATTGTGCATCGTCATTACAATCATTCGAGATTTCAATTACTACCATTCGAACTCTATAAAACAACTAATTTAATCTCACCGAAGAGAACACACAAGAAACACATAAAAAAGTTTAATTTAACATTTAACAGTCAGAAATAACAATTTGGTATACTTACAGATCAAAGACAAGATAATGGAAATTCTCCTCTTGTATACTGTCATGTAATCTCACTGTAACAGAGAAAGGATGACAAGACGTCAAATTTGTGAAAATATTACAATTTTGCATTTTAAATGAATCCTATATTTAGGTATTTATATTTTAAGTGGATCCTATAAAAGGATCAATGATAGAAACGAAATATTATTATGTTATAGAAAGCTATTCTTTAATATCTATTTATATTTTCTTTCATTTATCATGATTTTATTTGCTAAAATTCAATAAAATTTATTTAACGAATAAAATTTTAAAAAAAGTTTTGATATTTCAAATGTATAATTCTGTATATACATATATCTACTGTTTATTCGTATTTCATATTTTATTTACTTTTTCTTCTCTTTCTCTCTGTCTCTATTCATAATATATTTTAACATATTTAAATTATGCATCAGCAAGTTTTGAATTGTCGCATTGCGCACATCCAATCAAACTTTTCGCAATTGGAACGTGGAAATTCATGCTGATCGAGAATGCGATTATCGATGACACCGGAGTGTATAATCGTAAAGATTTCTCTGTTTAAATTTCACGAGTTTGCGTGCCATAAACTTGATGACAATTCCTAACATGATGATAGATTTCACGAACGTGTTAATCGATGCTACATACCGATAATATCCGAAATTGTTGAATCCGCAGGACAATATCATTAAACAATGAGTTTGCGTGCCATATAAGTTTAATGACAATACTTAACAAGTTGTAGCTTTCTCCGTTTAAATTCCACAAGTTTGCGTGCCATAAGTTTAATGACAATTTCTAACAAGTTATATAGATTTCATAAACGTGATAGTCGATACTGCATGTTGGTGATATCCGAAATCGTTGAGTCCAATATCATGAAACGGAAACATAACGACATCATCTCATCAGATATTATTCACTTTACTGTTACTGAACAATATAATCGTCATGCAAACTGACGCCTTCTTGAAGAACGATTGTCGTCAGTTAACTTGCCTAATGTCCGCACGACACTAGGCAAACAATTGCATTCGATTTACAGCGACTAGATTCAACTTCACTCAATTCAAGGATGTGCAAGAATATAAGTAAAAAAAAGTGCCGCTTACTACGACGTTTATCATGAATAAGATGCAATTAAATTGTGGATAATGAAAATGCGCATAGTAAAGTCGACAAATAAGATAAATTATCTGTAATTGTTAAAGAAATGTATTATCAATTATATTCAAAAATATCCTCTCATGTTCTCTTTTAACATCAATTTTATCGCTACATATATTAAAAACACAAAAATAAAAAATTATTTTATTATATCTATTTTCGTTAGCTCATTATTTTAATTAATTTTTTATTAAATGCATAAAAAATATATTTGTGTTAAAGGCTTAACATAGAAGAGAGAGTAATCAATTTTGTAATACGACAAATTAAAATAGAGAGAACCATGAATCGTGTATAGTAGATTTAGATCGTGCAATAAATAATTTTTCACACGGATATTAGACAAGTCGAAGACTACAAAACAGAGATCAATTTTCGAGTACGAGAAAATCGTTTGTATAATATTTAAACAGCATTTGCTACGATTACTACATGTATACTAAAGTCAATGAAAGAACTCTTTTCTTGCCCTTTTAATCCGTTTGTAGGATTAACAAGCAGTTTGCTCCGCTTCGAGCTTAATCAAAGAAGTCAAATGAAGACATGACCTATTCTTTTATACGCGAAAAGTCATTCAATGACTCATATAATGACATGTTTTTCTCTGCATTTATACAACAAGAATCATTCTCGATTGATACGCGTCGGATGATACGAAGAAATTTTCCACGTTGCCAAGGCGCTATTTTACGTGCTAAATATCAAGATAATCTGGCTTCTTAATGAAGCACACGTTTGCTTTGTTACAAAAATTTGTTACAAAAGTCGGTGAGGTTCAAGTATAAACACAAGACATATCTTTTGTATAGCATATACATGCTAACAATAAGCAAAAAATAGAATTTTAGTCTCTACTCTAATAAAATTGGAAAACTTTCTCTAATTGTAATTCCAAACTTTTCTAATTGTACGACTTAAATTTGTGATGTTTGTTGAAAAAAAATGATTTAGTCAAATAATTAAATTTCTAATTTATTGATATTTTAGCTTGCATTCCTATTTACTTAGCAATATATATTAATTATAATAGAATTATAATTAAAAAATTAATAGAAGTGAAATTAAAATATTTCCTAAATATTTTAAGAAAAATTCGATTTGCTCTATTCTTCACTAACATAGTTTCATTTGTCTTATCTATTCGGCAGTATTTTCGCCGCAATGCGCTGTCCTCTATGCGTACCTATTTCGAGATCGATCAACGAACTGGGTTGCTATACTGCCATAATGAGAGCAAAACTTTTCTTGACAGAAGTATTATTTCACAGTTAACGCGCAGCGTTAATATGATAATTCGCTTTGGCACAAAATCTCGCCAGTAAACGAAAACCAGTAATAAACAATACCATTACTCATTCCTTCTGATCCTTGATCGATACTTTTAATATTTTTTATTGAATTAATGATGGATTAGCATCTTCCAGTTTCATTATATCTGATAAGCATTCATGAATAAGATGAAACGTAAAATAAATTTCAACACAAGAATTCCAGTAAATAAAAAAATGAATAAATTAGAAGATATTGCATATCAATGTATTAAGACCAAGAATCGGTATGATCTAAACGTGAACATTCTTGCCATGTGTATACATTGTTATAAATTTTACGTAGGCACTTATCATCGGCAAAAGAAACGTAACAAATTTCATATATAATAATAATATATAAATAAACATTAAACTTAATTAATATTAAACGAATAGTTAGAACACATTTAAGTTTTTAAAGTTGTGTTGACTACAACTTTACACTTCCCTCGTACTTTTTATTTTTAGAAGAATCAAAAGGCTATAAAGAACTGGATTCATATTTTCTTTTTCTTATATCACGTTCGATTCAATAAAACCTAACGGAAATCTGAGATAAAAGAAGAAACAAAAATAAACATTATCAAAGTGTATGTTAAAAAGATATTTATATCTATACCAATTAAAAAAAACAATTTTTAAATTACTTTATATAATGATAGCCGTTACGTTTTACTCTTTAATTGTAAACAATTTATTTTACTTTAGTTACATCCATTCTGTACAATATTATACTAATTCGCTTATAATCTCTTTTATCAATTTCTTTTTACAGTTATTTTCATCTTTTTCACACACTCATATCCAATTTCGTGTTTAATTTGCAAATAAATATTTTCCACCGTTATATCGACTCAAAGAATAGTATTTCGATATTGATTGCGAGCTGCAAGTCGAAGTACTGCGTGTTCTAAATTCACATGAATATCATCTTTCCATCTGCAGTCTTTTCAAATCATTCGCAGAACTATGAGAAGAGAGGACTGGAGAAAAGGGGATCGGAATCCATCTTTTCACTCTGTGATCCCTTCTTCAATTTTACAAGATATGACTAAAAAAACGAGTTCGAATATTAAAGCGAATATTATTGACAAGAGTTTTACTTGAAAAAGTTTACATTTTTATAAAAACATTCTGCAACCCTCTAGAAAGAAAGAATCAAAGATAAAAAATGATTTGGAAAAAATTCAATTAACTTGGAAAATTAACAATTTTCTACTTTAAGAAGCTTTGATCATTTTGAGAAATAGAATATTACATAAATACGCATGACTTTTTTTAATGCAGCGATAATGAAAAAAATTGATGATACGATAATAATAGCAAAAGAGAAAGAAAGGAAAAGGAGAGAAAAAGAGAAAAAGAGAGAAAGAGAAAGGAAGGCAGAGAAAGGAAGAAAAGAGAAAGAGAGAGAACTAACATAAATATCGATCCTCAAAGCCACACCTCGACATAGCTGTGTGTGCGAGTCGCTAATGTTCTCACTGCGATTACATTTGCAAGCTCAAATCCTTTTAAAAATGACGAAAAATATTAATTAAATAAAAAAGAAAATTCCAAAAATAAATTAAGTTCCAAAGAAATAAATTTAAAAAATCAAAATATAAAATAAAAGAAATTTTATAAAAGATTTACATTATTTTATTAAATGTACTCTCTCCTCTCTTTGTAACGCATGTTAGATGTATACGCATAGTTTTTTATAAATGCGCGCGCGCGCATATATATATATATATATATATATATATGCAATCATTCACGTGCAAAAAAGTATTATCCTATGAAACGACACACTCATATTACTAGAATGCTTCTGATAATCCATTAAAGTGATAAAACGATTACCGAGCCATCTTCGACACAGAGAAACCTTGTTATCCAGCAAACTATTCTAAGGATAATTGATCGAGCAATATATCTGCACTTGAGTTAGCCTTAACTTGCACAGAAACCAATTGATCTCTAAAATCACTGCCCATCTGCATAGAATCATCAAATATATCTCAAGGATTATTTAGATGTAAAATTGTATCAAGTGTAGAGATTTGGTTTACTTATAATTTTATTTATAATTAATCTCGCAAAGATTATATTATATTATATTTTGTTAATACAAAAAAATAAACTGCATTATCCTGTGTACATGTATATAGTTATTTATATTGTATCCTCTTACTTCTACTTATCATTATAACAAATTTTTCTAAATTCGGAAAAATTTTTTTTATTTATTATATACATTTTTCCTTCTTATTATCAAAATTTTTAAATATACATTATAGATAAAGACAGTATTTATCCATAATTGAGATTATAAAAATAAGCTCGCGAAAGAGTTATTTGCGAATAATCGTCTTGTTTCACAATGTTTCCTTTCACATGTGCAATCGTATCTATTATGCATATCGCACGAAAGTGTGAAAAGAATTAGAGGGAGGGAGGGGGAGAAGGGCGGAGGGGAAGAACAGAAATATAAGTTAGAGGAAAGAAAAAATAAAGTAAGGTACAAAAATGAATTGATAAACGGGATCGATATATATTTAATTGTTGACACATAACGAACATAGATTTTCCGTTTCTATTACGCCGTTACGCGAAACGCGTTGTAATTCACGGAGAATGATTCATCGCGTAAACTAGATCCAGTCTCATCGAATGGAGCTATAAAATGAATAAAAGAAATACTAACGTCGTTGATCACATCAATTTTTATGAATTATGGAAACATTGGAGCTCGCGATAGCGACCAGTCAGTCTAATAAACTTTAGTGCCGCCTGTTACCTCGTTGTCGCAATGTTAAAGCTGATGCAATTCGATCGTTACGTTCCTACTTGTACGTACATACATATCATCCTAATGATTTCCTGACCTTCGATAAACAAAAGACCAAATGATGACTAGAATGTCACTTGTAATAATTCTATACTTATTGATATTAAATATTTAAATCTTCGAAATTAAGTAAAATCATAAAAATTTTATTTATAAAATTTTATTTAACGTTTATTTTATGTTTAATACAAAGTATCTTGAAAATTAAATAAAAAACGGAAATCAAATTTTTCCGTTAAACTAACTAAAACACTTGAAGCCAAATAAAAGAAACCAAATTTTTATTTTACGAGACAAGTGTAAAAAACGAATATTTAATTTATATATAGTGATTTTCCAGTCTTTGATATTAAATATGTTGGAAATTAAATTTCGAACGATCAGTATTAAATACTAACATTTTGAAAAAACATTTATAATAAATTTTCTACTGTGATATAAAACCAATTCATTTTATATTCCTTTATTTTCATAATCTTGTGTCAATTACCTTGTCTAAATCGTCATCGGTTTTCTGTCGTATAAAGGATTAACCGATATTATTAATTCCGTTTAAATATACAAGGTGTCCCAAAATGACTGCCAAATATTTCGTTGTGTTGGTATAGCGAACTAAACTGAGTCTAAAAGTCCAGTTTATAATTTTATAATTTTTGCAATAATTAACAAGATATTAATTACTAAAAATCGCAGAATATAGGTTTCGATTAATTTTTTGTTCAAATATTATCAACTTTACAGAAAAACAGCAAGTGAGCAAAATTATTTATTTTCTTCTCATAGAGTTCTGAGAATTTTTTCAGAATTTTTTACCGCATTTTCTCATGTTGGTAAAAATAGTTGCTGCAATAAGAAAATGCAATATATTAAAAAGTTGATAAAAAAATTCTAAAAAGATTTTTAGAGCTCTATGAAAAGAAAATAAATAATTTTTGTCTCTTGCTATTTTTCTGTAAAGTTGATAGTACTTGAGTAAAAAATTATTAAAAATCAATATTTAACGATATTTAGTAATTAATATCTTGTTAACTATTGCGAAAATTGCAAAATGATAGATTATCTTTCGACTCAGTTTAGTCTGTTCTAGCACACGAAATATTCGGCGGTCATTCTGGGACCCTGTATATAGCGGATATCTATTTTTACGAATAAATTATAATAATAAATTATAATAATAAACGATATGAATTATTGTATCGTCATTTATCACCTTTAATACACCTTTGATCACTTCGATATATAATTTACAAACATTATTTAACATAATCTAACATCAATGTAAAATAATCAAATTACTTCATCTTATTGCAGTTAAACGTATATATTATAAAATAGCCAACAAACATTAGAAATTTAATATAGTTAGTTTAATAATGAAGAAGAAAATTTACAAAAAATAGTGTAATGTCACGTAACGAATAACGAAATATCCTAATGGAAGTCGACAGTAAACGTCGCTAGCAAGAACTTTTATTACTCTCGACAACTTTTAGTCAAACAATTAAGAGAGTGCAGGTGATAATCAAGCGGACTAGATACGAGACATAAAATGAGAAACAAAATCGACAGAAGCAAATTGCCGCTGTGCTCTGGGGGTTTGGCATGACCAAATGGCGAGTATTGATCCGCATTCTCTTCCTCGTGTGCTTTTGTGTCTCGCTTAGAGATTCTCCAAGATGTTGCAAGACAGCACGAGATACGAAAACACATTGCCATTCGTCTGTTTGCAGATCCTGCGTTACGTACATCTCGACGGAAGATCAAGATTTATTACACAATTACATTATAGACACCTCCATTTTTTGTCATTATACAACTTATACTTTATATGTTATAAATTTTTCTTTTATTATATGGAACATTCTGGTATAGCAAAATATTCATATATATTTTTCCTAATCGCATTGAACACAATCGTACATCACATTGAACTTACGATAGTATAATAGTCGCGTTGTCAGTGATAAAGGTCGACAAACGGACCGCCCGCAGCGGCGATGATCCGCGACGAAGGAAGCGTGACTTTTGTCACTGACTATACCAGTAGAAAGATAAACGATAATTTTTAGTTGGAATTGTCACATACAATGTCAACACCGATTGAAGTCGTTATTATAATATATTTTGTAATCTTTTGTGCTATAAGAGAACTCTTACCCCAATCAATGAAATCCGTTTAGGAACGGATAAAAGAGATGAACGATTCATTTCTTTATATGAGTCTTTTCACGTTTACATAGGAAAATGCAAACAGATAATCTAATTCGCCTACTTACTCAATTAATGAAAACATTATTATCGTTACATTATCAAGAATAATAATGTTAAGTCCAGAATTATCCGAGAAAGAAGAGTAAAAATAGATTTCTATCGTACTCTTTTAATTTTAAAAAGAGTTTTTAAAACAAGAATACTTGATAAAAAATATTTTCGCGTATCTCGAATATTTAAAAATCACTTTGATTATTGTATCTATATAACAGTTCATACGCAGCAACAAAGGAGACGTTAAATTCTTTCGCGTGAGAAACATTCGTGTCTTAACTCGATTTCGTCGCACAGGGACTGACACCTGTTGTCAGTGAACGTAGTAACGAAAATCTTCACGTTCGAGTATATTCACCGGGATCAACCGCAATCCGATACGAATCCGCGGAAAAACGCCAAAAATTTTCCTCGAGATCACGCGCAGCCGATTGGCTTGTATCCAGTTTGTGTGCGCACAATTCGTAGGTATCGTAACACATCAGTGCGAATTTGTTGGCTCAAGGTCGTAGTCACGTGTATCATATACGAGAGTATAAGTACGCACACTTCTCATTGCTTCCTCGAAGAACGAAGTAAACGAAATTGAAAATGTTTTCCGTTAGAATTTTGGCAGCGAATAAATTTAATGATATCTTATGATAGCTCAACTCCATTAGCTCGACCGAGTACCAAATGTATTAGCATTCTTTATACCGCTTGTTAAGAATTTAAATTTTTATACCTGTATACCTGTGATTATATTCACTCTATCAATATATATTGCATATATTGATAGAAAATAAAAGAAAATTTCCATAGAAAAAGAACCTAATAATAAGTAGAATAATCTTTTTCCAACGAAACTTTTCTGATAAAACCAATGTAAAAATTGAGAAAGATGTGACATTTTTGCATTTTTTTATCTAACAATTTGTATCTCGCATCATCGAATTTACATATTTTATAAAAATATGGGATGTAAAAGTTCCTGTAAAAAATCATGTAATACCTACATTATACCTACAAATTTCTTTCAAGTGTTCCTTTTATTCTCTTCTCCATTATCGATTCGATTTAAAAAAAAAAGTAACGACAAAGTAATCATTGAGTAATAAAAAATGTCGGAGTCGTTAGTGCAACAATATACTACTCTGTATTTCTTTTTAATTATTTAATTATTTAATGGTGTTAGATTTTCGGGTTTGGAAGAGCTGTTACGAAAATGAAGACGTGCATCGCGTTTAATTGTAAGTGGAAGTTTGTACGCTATAATCGGCGCGCCGAGTCGCATTTATATCAATTAGCAGCGCGGCCATTGAGGCAGGTTTCAGCGAACTTACGAGCGAATGAGAGAGGAGTTAGTAATTATCGACGTGCTTGCCGTCGAAATCAAGCATTTATTTGCTGGACGTTCAATTTAGCTCGAGGACTGTTGAAGGTAAATCAATCGACTGTAATTCACACCGTGACTTTCAATCGGAGATACGCGTGATCGGAGAGACCGCTTAATGAAGTAAAGACATTAAAAAGGTCAAGGTTCAAAGAGGTACAGCGGCAAAGATGGTGTTTCTGAACTACACTAATCGCAATATTAAATAGTAAAGCAATTAAAATGACAATAATTTAATACTAACTGATACTCAGTGCTTTGAAGACTTACAAATCGGTATAAGTATTTCTTGAACATTTGCAATGCTTTGCTTAGCATTTGATATGTAACATGTGATATGTAAGTATACACATATATGCCATGTTAGGTATGGGAAAAAGTTCGTGGCATTTTTTTAATGCCATCTAACGAGAAAAACGCCACGAACTTTTTCTCATCTAATATTATAACATGTATATCTACACATCACAATGTCGTTAGAAATGTGATAAATTTTTTACCTTTAAATAAAATAAACCACGCAGGAAACGGCTTCTGCATTTTCTTCTTACATTTTTGTATTTTCGAGATCATCATTATAACGAGTAACGATGCATTATTAATGTGAAATCGATATACTTTCATTAACGATATGTTTTCTACAATTCATTCTCGCGTATTTGCCATGCGAATATAAATCGTCCACTTACTATACAAAGCCAAGACAAACATAATTATGAGAGTAGACACATAATAGAAAACTAGTAAAAATAAATTTTCACCCTTTTTCGATGACTATGAGAGTGATCATTATTTTGGGCACAGTATACTGAATTTATCGAGATCATCTACATTAGTGGAGGAAATATTTGCACGTGTTTATAATACACGCGCTTTGCTTATTAGACATTATATGAGAATTACAATTAGAGATGTAATGTGTGTTCGATCAGTGTAAAGTGGGAAATGTTTGATGAAGTCGCTCATTCAGTTTATGAAACAAAATGCTTAATAAAAGTGATATGAAAAAATGTCAAGATAAATATAAAACGATAAATATACCTAAATCTTTGTATACTTCAGGTGTAATAATAATGCAATAACAATAAAAAAAATGCGACTGAAATAAACGTACTGATTTTTCGTCGACCTAAACCTTTCTTAACCTTCGTTACTTGTATAATAGTTACATATTTTTTTGTTTCCCTTTTCTTTGTTAGTATAGTCCTTGCGTGTATCCAACTAAAGTAATCATCAATTAGCCATACTACGCTGTATCATACGCGCGAATCGTTTTATAATTTATTTATAAGTTTAACCTTTCGACACACGGTATATATAATGTGAAGTGATGTGTGATGGGAGAGATAAAATATAAAATATATAAAGGTATAATATTATAGAGAAAAGATATTACACACAAATGTATGTAAAATTTGCATCAAACTTTAGCAGCGTATTCTTCAGCAAATTTGAAATCTATACTTTCACTATACGAGAATTTAAACTTCAACATAGTTACGCGAGGTTATTTAACATTGAAAATTAAAGGATTCTGCCAAGTTCAAGTTTGACAAACAGACAACGAAAGTTTGTTCTTTAGTTAATTCTAAGTTCACCCTATTTTAATCAGATCTTAATTTTGTTATCAGGACATCTAGCAAAATGAAATTTCTCAAAGTTATTGAAAAATGGAATCTAATCATACTTTGCACTGAAAGGAAAATCATTAAAAAAATATACAAGACATTAATGTTTCATGTGGAAATTATAATCAAAGTCAAACCTATGTATATCTTTCGATTTTATTATTCACATTCTTGACACTAATAAAAAATTCTTTATATAACATTATTTATAATGAGAAATATAACTATTATTATATAAATACACATTATTATGCAAAATTTAAAGTTTACGACAAGAGTAGCAGAGTACATTTTTTATACAATTTATCATCGAATACTATAACCAACGTCTTGAGACACTAGTCATGTAATCCGCGGAAAATCGAATTACACGGAAGCCTCCGCGAGCTACAAGAGCATGTCAAACCTAATTCGTGTTTCTACTCTAATCTATGATAAAATAAAAAGACAAGTATACGAAACTTTGAAATAAGTTATTCTAAAGAATTTCTAGAAATGTGTGATAGTTATTACTCTAAAATCTGCAGAAAATTTCAAAATTGTCAAACTTCTGGATAATCATATAAATTAAAATGTTAGTCGTAAAACGTAAAATGAGTTAATCATAAATGTAAAATGAGTTAGTCGTAAACGTAAAATGAGTTAGTCGTTTTAGATAAATTGTTCAAACAAGTTAAATTTATAACATATTTTCGTTATAATTCTGTAGCCTTACATGTGCTCAATCAATAACAAGGATTTGAATAAACCAGATGATAATCTTCTGCTGTTATAATAGAATCAACGTAATTCAATAAAGCGTATCAAATGACATCGACTGGAACAATCGACTCATCAAGAATTTGAACCAATCGACTCATCAAGAATTTCACACACACACACACACACACACACACACACACACACACACACACACGTATAAATAAATATACACACATATACATATATATTAAAATGATTATAAAAACAGGGGGTAATTCATGAGTCAAAAGTATAATGACGAGAGATACGAGATTAATTGCATTCCCAACATTATGCATTAAATATACGAGAACGAGCGCGAATAGAACGGGACGCGATTTACATTTTATCTAGATTACACCATACATGCAACATTGTGTGCAACGGCAGTTTATTCACGAATGGAACAACTCTGAAACGGCGTTTAACTTTTTATACTATTTTGAAACGCTATTTAAGTATCACGCTTAGTGAGAGATTAGAAATCTGGTTTTATAATACATTAAGCCTACATACTTTTCGACAATTGTCAAACAAATTGAAATCGTGACTTATATATTATATTGTAAATAAATTAAATGTAATTAATTCCTTTCAATTATTACTAATCAGTTAATCTTTCAAGATATGAAAGATTAACTGTTTAGAGTCAATTTATTTTATACTGATTAATTTTAATAAATATTCAGCAATATGCGATTTCGTACATGTATATGCGCGCATGCGCGTGTATATTATAAGAGTATTATAATTTAATTAAGATTACATTATCAAATTAAATATAAAAAGGTGTTCAAATTTGCAAAGGTGTGCAAAATTTGCAAAAAAATATTTATAAAATTGATATGACACTTACAAATTAAATGTGATATATTATTGATAATTTAATTATAAGTTACTGATAATTTTTTTTTTACATTAATCATGCCTTTATGTGAAAAACAATACGGATTTTGCATACGCATTCAGAAAAGTGAAAAAAGATTATTAGAAATTTTTACAGTTTTTTTTTTCGAACAAGTTAATCGGGAAATTAGAGTCTCCTAAGAGATGATTAACGAGCTTCTATGTCTTAACAGCTGTGAATATGTGTGCAGATCCCATAATCTCAAATGTCTGACCACCCGCTTCATATTTATTCCACCACTCAGAACATGAATATTTTCTGTTCTCTCGACAAATATCGATCGATCAACGATTCCTTCATATAAAAGTATATAACACGTCTATAACGGTGCAGAAGAAGAGACAGTACGCAAATTTCGCACATTAGAATAAGGATAAAACAAATGTTTGCTTAAGAAAACTTGTCGCAATAATGGCTTTATGCAGATCAACATTTTTCGTTCTTTATAAAGAACGAAAGAATAAGTTTTATTTAAATTTAAATATATAAATATTTAATTAAAATTACAATTTTATTAAATTTATTTATATAATTTAATATTAAATAAAACACCTTTATATATATTATATTGTATTGTATATTATTGTATTTACTTTTTTCTCCTTTGAATTATAAAATTTACGTTCGTACTTGCAATATTTTTTGTAATATTTATGCATGTATACATTTTTAAAAAATATTTATTTTTCCTTTAGATAATAAAACAGACATAATACTTGCAATCTTTCAGAAGGAAGATTTTTCCTAAATATTTTTCCTAAATATTATATATCAATTTTGAAAGAAATACCCAGTGATACAAATGATGACCGAAATATAAAGAATGAAGAACATCAGAGAATATTGAAATGTAAAAAAACGAAGTCATCCTTCATTTATCGTTCTGCTTATGCATTTCTCTCTTTTGCTCTATTGAATTCCAATATTATGTCATCTATATTTGATTTTTTGTGATATTTACCGGCGCAGTATAATATAATTGTTATAAAAAAAATTATATTAAATTATATTAAATTATATTAAAAAATTGCAATATATATCCCCTGAGAAACACAGCAAACAATTAGAACGTCACAAAGTTTTAATAATACAATTTAAATATACTTAAATAAAGTTTAAAATAAAATTAGTATTGATTGTTTCAATCAATTCATAATATTGTACTAAATGCTCTTTCGCAATGAAAATACTTAATTTTTACGCAACCGTTGTAATTTATTGATGGAAAGAAATAATGCAGAGAATGCATGTCTGACTAAAATGGGCGATATCTACTCGCAATGCAGGCCACGTACTTATACCGCGATCGTGTCACGTGCAGATTATTCATCATTTCATTTTGAAACGCCTACTCAGATTAAGTTCCAAGACTCACCGTCAATATCGATTAGTAATTCAATTAATTATATTCTAATAACATATATTCGAGAATGGTGTAAAATTAACATGCGACGGTGAGACAGTTATAGCTTTTTCATCTGTCATCTTTAATGTATCACGATAAAATTGACAAAAATAATATTGACTTACCAATATTTGGATGTTGTAGTTTTCTACATATCCGCGCCTCACGCTCGAGTTTTTGGAAATCTGTAATGAAAGAATGTTTATTTAAATATGTGTAACATAATACATTAATAAATTCAAGAGAACTAATAAAAGTAATTTAGATAACGTAATTTTGATAATGCAAATTGCTATTTTCTCTCATTGCCACAATTAATTATTATTTTTGTATAAAATTATAAAAACATTCGGATATAATTTCGTGTAATATAATATTAATTGATTTGCCTTAAATGTTCGATCGCCAGACATCATAATAGAATCGAATTTCGTAATAAGATTTCTCAACGAATTCTCCCAGAGCTAATTCACTAAGAGGCACAAGAAAATTACATTTATCGACGATAGACTCATTTTGAGGCTCATTTCCCGTTACCTCTTTACGTACACTGCGGAATCGATTCCCTGTGTAATATTTGATGGCCATCTGATTAAAATAGCTCAAAATGGCGTGTCCTGATACAATGAACAATATCGAAACAACAACAAAAATATATAATGATAGAATATCGAGTTTTTCTCGATTATCTCGTACTTTTTAATTTGAAAAATTTATAATATATAATATGTAAAATATTAATGTAATATATAATACACATATATTATGTAAAATATTGTATGGGATTATTATAATTAAGAAGACAAATAGACATCGCTTCTAAATTCATGTATAAAAGATTTACTGCTTACATTCATATACATATATATAACAGTATCATTTTTTTTTTAATTTACAAATTCCCTAGATCATATAAATGCTGATCGTTCATTACAATCGTTAATCAGTTCTTCAGTTTATATACTCTAATTGCTTAACAAACATAAAAAATGAGAGTTTGAAGTGTCGAAAATGGTAAGTACATAAAGTGTACAAGTAGTACGAAAAACATCACGCAAATTGACAAACATTTTCCGTTTTTCACGGAAAAAGTAGGTTACTTGACAGAATCAAATTTTCCGCTCGCAATATGCTAAAGAGTTTCACTCGCTTACGAGCTACATGGAAGGTAATCATTGACGAAGAAAAAACTACAGAGAACACGCACACGCTTAGAAATATCGTCTAAATGAATATTTAATTTTTCTTTCTTGCTGAATTATAGCAAGCGGATTAACACCAACACTATCCTACGACGTCACGAGACTTTACGATCCTACGTCAGTTTTTTAATAAATCGATCATAAATTTGCAAGCAGTATGTGTGCACGGATATTTCCTGTTGTTATTTTATATGTAATTTTTTCCGTAAGATTTATATATAGCTAATCAACTTTTTCAGTGACTGACAGCAAACGCATTAATCGTACTGTATGTATCGGACAGAATACAGAATAAACCTTCTATACTTATAATTTCAAATTTTGTTTAGATGTAAATTAATGATATATATAACAAAGAAATATAGTTAATAGTTAATATAACTTTACTTTTATTTTTTATATTGCTTTAGCATTAATATAATATTCATCTTAATTTCTACAAAAAAATAATTAAATCATCAATACTTTAATAAATTGAAGTAAAAATCATTAGAAATATTTAAAAAATAAATAAGCAAGACCGAGAGAGAGAGAGAGGGGGAGAGGGGAGAGAGAGAGAGAGAGAAAGAGAGAGAGAGAAATAAGAGAGTTGTGTTTTTGATTCCATATTCATGTGCAACTAAGGAAATATTATATCTAAATACATTGCTTCAAGCTCGAGATAATGATAAATATTATAACCATTTTTCGAATGTGTTACGCAGACAATTGTACTCAGAAAACGTAGTATAATTGTATTCACAATAATACGTAAATTGATTAACAAATTTCAGCGACACATTTTACGACTGAGTAGAATAAAGTTGCATGTAACGTTGCATTCGGTATTGTAAGTACAAGTTGCAATTACACGTAGATAAGTCACGCGATGAAATATTCGCGGATTATCTCATTTACTAGCTCGTTATCGCCATTGAAATTTCAATTTTTCTTGTCCTCTTTATAGACTTTTTGCCAAATAAAAATGTAATTTTCAATCATTAGCACAAATGTAGCTAAACAAGCTAAAACGCTTTTTATAATCTCTTTCATTTATTTATCTTTCTTCCTTAATTTCCTCAAAATATCATAGTATCTTCAGATACATCAGACCACTGCATCTTACATAAAGAAAATCCAATTGCATAAGAAAAAAAGTTGATGTAACATGACCTTTTCCATAATCCGCAAACTATCTCGCATTTTATATAGACGTGAGCACGCTTATTAACTATATCGGCAACATTAATTTCTATTTGCAACCAATAAAGAATCATCCTGATTAAATAGAAGCATATAATCATTGAGTGAGAAACATATAAATCTATTTCATTTCACAGATTATTTATCACTTGATGGCAATCCACTAATCGATAACAGCCCTTGCGATCACCTTCACCTCCAACCAATAATTAACACGATCTATAAAAACATATACCTATAAAAAGCGATAAAATGACAGTGAAAGAGAGAGAGAGAGAGAGAGAGAGAGAGAAGAGAGAGAGAGAGAGAGAAGAGAGAGAAG
>NW_012130068.1:433547-437979 GCF_000143395.1 Atta cephalotes | reverse complement strand
CTCTCTCTCTCTCTCTCTCTCTCTCTCTCTCTCTCTCTCTCTCTCCCTCTCTTAATGCATAGGAATTGAATCTTGATCAAACGAGGCAACGGTCTGTTCCAGAAGAATCTACTGAGAGCGATATATCATTACATTCATTGAAAAAGTTACGTTTTCATCGTGAAATCATCAAATATTATATCATGAAAAAACGTTATAAAACGAACGGATTTTTTTTAAACAAAAATATCTATAATTCAGAAAAAAATTATTAAGAAGAAATTTTATCAAAATGAAAATTAAAATAAACTTTAAATCTTAAAACTCTTTTATTATTTCATGATAAGGCAATGTGAATTATTCAATCTTAAGAAAAAATTGAATAACTTTTTAAAAAATTATTGTAAGATGTTTTAAAAAAGAAAGTGAAGATAAAAACATATGGATTACTTTATTACGACTGCTTGTTTGTACCTGCCTAAACTAATGTTTATTATCGATAAACATTTTTTTTCCATTTTAAAAGAGAATACATTCCTTATTATGTTATTGTTGGAAAAATAAGAGTTTTTAATATTTAAAGTTTAATATTTAAAGTTTAAGTTTTTTTTTTTTTTAAATAAAGTTTCGTATACCAATTCGTTTTTTAAAAAGGCAGGAAAGGCCGTTTTTTAATTTTCAAAATGATGTGTAACTTTATGAAAAAAAAATAATAGAAAAATATTTAAATATGTATTTGTTAGGAAATAAATGAGTTTAAAAACTCATAATTTTTTTGGATCGGGCAATTGATTTTCCTAAATATAATAATAGTTTGAAAAATTCTTTTTTCCATTTTTCAAAGTCTATATCTTTAAACGACGTCCGTCAATTTGTAAAATATTTTTTGTAACTCAATTTTTACTTTGGTTGTCAAGAGATATTCAAATTTTAATTTTAAAAAGATTATTCATCTCAATATGATTCTTTGAGTTATCACTATTGAGAGATGTTAAAAAAATTGTATTAAAATTTGGTGATATCTATTTTTTGCGGATGCTTATATTATTAACACTATTAACATAATTATTTGGTTGATGTGTCATTGTTATTTAACTATTTGATTATCTGTGAATATTACATTATGCTTTCGGAATTTCTTTCACGATGGTTAACCGCAATGCATTTATGTGCATGTGAAACAGCGATAGTGATCATTTGCGTACTCGGATTAGAACTGTGTTAGATATTGTTCGCATCGTTGCACTGTGTTCAAATGGTTCAATCGAGTAATCAAAACAATACTTCGTTAATCGTACGAACAGAATTGTTACGCGTAATTATTTTGGATGGTCATGTTCTCATTCTACGAATCATGCGTACTTGCAAATTTATATACGTTAAATTTAGTTTTGCAAGAAACTAGTAGAGAGACAATAATTTTATAGAGAAAGAAATATCAATACAATTAGTAAAGGTCAATCTTATAAAAATTATCTTATAAAAGAAAATAAAAAAAGAAGAAGCATATGTCTATATGTGTACTCGCATTCAGCTGATTTACTATCTTTATGTGTCATTTAATTTGTAAACAGAGGATTTTAATTCGCCTAATTCAATTATATTGTATCATGAATCACCTCATCTTTTGCAATAAAATAAATGAAATAAAATTAATTTCCATCTCGTGTCATTCGAAAGCACTGCTTTCTTACGGATACGTGTAGCGTGAAAGCGATTGAATTTCAAAAGAGGCTGATATGTATAATTTTCCGGACCAACGATCTTATTACAAACTGGTAACTGCATTGGTCCCATGTAGGAATGCGTTGGCAGATTGACAACGCAACGGCGTGACGTATCGTATGGCTACTGCTTTTAGACACGTCGTACGAATTGTTATCATAAATCTATGCTTGATCATAAAAAATCGCAAAAAACGCAAAATGGAAATAGCTACTCGATCAAGTTGATGACACAAGTTTTTCACCTTTCTCGTCTTTATGTATGTACATACACTTTAACGGAATCATATTTAAAGATCTTTTAAAAAAAAAAATCACAAACAGAAAAATGAAATAAAAAAAAAAATTTTCATGTCTTTATTCTTGTTTCAAAATATAATTGTAGTAATTATATAAAAAATAATAAAACATAAAAATAAAATACTACATAGATTAGCATTTTCTATGATGTTAATTTACATAGAAAAAAACAATTAACAAAGTAACGAAGAACTGCAATATTTTGATATTAACGTATGTAAAAGAAATATATAATAAATTATAAAAGATAACAGTTCTATGTACATGTGTTACTGTGTGTTGCACATTTTCTGCAATCGAGTAACCATGCGAGAGAAACGGCCACATAAAGACATTAAAGCAGCTCTTTTGCAATGGAAATTTTCGATGACGATACGAACGCTGTTGCCTCGGAAATGTTTCAAACGTTTCTGAAAAGAACGTTCGAGAAGAAGAATCTTTCTTTTCTGTGTCTTCGACCTGTCTGTACTATACGACCTGTATGTACGTATTTGTATCATGTAAAGGAAAGCAAATAACAGTTTCTATTCTCATCATTCTAAACGAGCGCATATCTTTCTCTTTTATTAAAAAAATATTTCGGATTCAAGAGTGAAACGTGTTCGAATATGATGATCACTTACCTCTATTTGAGAGTTTTTTGGTGTTTATAATTTTTGCAGCAAACTCGTGACCGGTGCTTTTTTGCACACATCGTCGAACCACGGAGAAGGCACCTCTGAAATCATAAGAATAAATATGTTGCAATGTAATTGTTATTCAGAAAAATAATAATATAAAAACATATGTCTAACAACATATAGTTTAGACACATTAAAGCGTAATGTTATAAATAACAAACGAGTTACGAGTTCTCGCTAATTTATTGCATATATCGAAACTGCTATGAGCCTCACAATATACGATAGATATTCTGTAATATAGAATATCTTCTGAAATCTGAATGCTTAGAAGTTTAAGATAGACAATTATAAGTTGTATTATCAGAATGTTAATATAACTGCAAAATATATATATATCTAATTAAGCTGTACATATATCTACTTTGATAAATGCACTTTGATAATTACTGAGAATATTAATTGAAATTCCTTGAAAATGCTTTAAACTTAAATCTTTTTAGTAAAACTGATGTGGAATTAATATGAAAATTTAATACGTTAAGCAACAATTCATATTTATAATTGATTGAATTGATTAATTATTACCCGTTATTATTCGATAGTAATTATATATCCATAAAAATATTTAATAATATTCAATAGCATTATTGCAAGAAATTATTTTAAAATGTATGAAACCAATGTTACTGATTTAACTATTGTAAAATTCTTATCATGAAAAATTAGATTACGCTTGTATTAATCATTACTCCACATCGAAATCACTTAACGTGTGAAAATATCGCAAAGTCTGTCTTTAATCATGCATTACATCATGGCCTTTATATCAAACATTTGTTTAAATGTCTTTTGCCGCAGCTTCCATTAGAAGAAAATATTTATAAATTTAATTTTATATTTGATACTTTTTCTTACGAATATAATAAAAATTACATTTTTATATTGAAAAATAGAAGATTAATGTATAACAAATTTTTCGAAAGGATAAAACATTGAGATTTTTTAAACTCAAGTGTATGCGCGTGTTGCTGGATTTAATCCTTTAATTTTCAAATGATGAAAGTCACAGCCTAGTCAAATCGATTCTATGATTCGCTTACACTTCGCGTTGCTAAAAATAAAATTATCACATGCCGATGACGTCAAAAGTATTCATTAACACGATTTTCAAAGTACAAAGAACCGAGTTGTAATGAAACAATTATAATCGCAATCCACTGTAGGCGAGAATAAAGTCCTCAGAATCCATAGTCACATATAGAGACGTGGCATCTCTAGCTATCCGAAAACTAAACTTCGATTACTCCACACACATCCCCGCACTTCGCGCCGTTCTTCCTTCTGAAAAACTACGTGCACGGCGCGCTGGGGAAACTTTGGTTTACTAAAGTTTCTCCGAGCGTTCTGTAGTACTATCGATTAAGGTGGCAGATTAGCGAGTACAAATTGTCCATTGAGCGAAATATTCGCCGAGAGACCTAAATTGTCGTTTCTTCGCAAACGACGGCTTCTGTTTATCGATACGAAATTACTGCAAAAATCTATTATTGTCCGCGACGTTGTCGCGCATGGTCGCCCACGCGTTTTGTTGCCGTGAAAAAGAGATTTCGTTCAAACGAGGAAAATGGAAATTGTTTGAAGAGCATTATTCAACTGTCGTTTTAAAGCGGAAAGAGAATTCAGTTTTAAAAAACTGAATGGAAAATATAAGAAATATAAATGAAGTTTAATTAATTTTTTATTGTTAAACTTAAATTAAGCGACATTGAAAAAATATATATATATATATATATATATATATATACT
>NW_012130068.1:427412-431333 GCF_000143395.1 Atta cephalotes | reverse complement strand
AAAAATAATATATATATATATATATATATATATATCTGCTTCAAAAGGACCTCGATAATCGAATTTATTAATTAAGAAAGTATGTTTTTACAAATGAGTTAAAAAGAAATCAAGAGACGAAAACAAGTGAAGAGAGAAAAGAAATAATTACAACTCATCGTGACGTCAACAAGCAATTGCCAGTTATTTGTTCTCTTTACAGATAAAGGCGATAAGAAACTGTCAGCGGTACGTCTATAATTGGCTTCACATTGAATCGGTAAGACTGAACCTACGATTGACAATGGACAGCACACGGTCGCGATCCGTCGTTGCGAAGAAAAGTGCAACAGCTGACAATATCAAGAAACTCGACAAGACGTCATAAATAATTAATATTATTATTGTCACCTCTTTCTTAAGCACTTGAAATTGAGGTCAAGTGAGTTCTAGTTTTCTATACCCAAATGAGTGCGCTGTTATATTAGTTTCAATACGGAAGAAAGTCATAAAAGTCAAGTCGTAAGAGACTGCAAGAATTTCTTATGTTTCTTATCTAATAAAATTATATATATAAGTATAAACATCATTTTGATTTTAATTATATAAATTAATAACTAAATGTCTTCAATATAATATTAATAAATATAGTTAATAATATAGTTAATAAAAATAATACATATCGAGAAAAGCACAAATATTTGTCGCGACCAAAGATAATATATCAAATAAACGATTTTCACGTGGATCTCTTTTCGTAGCGAAAGTTTTAGCCTTGCTGCGGGGTACAGAGACTCTTGAGGCCGATACTGGTCCTGCTGGCGTCGGCGCCGTGTTGCAGGCCAGCGACGCGACGCTCCGCGTCGCGACGCACGCCGGCGACGATCACGCCGCTCGGTCTGCCCGGAGGAAAAAGGGCGAGGTAGGTGCTTGGCTCGTTTCCATGACAACCAATCATTACCGGAGATTGTGCCACCAGCTACTGCGTGCACCAATCCTCGCCACGCTAACTCCCTGCCGCTTTTCCAACCCCTCATCGTAAAACGGGGGTAGCTTTTCCGCTCACGTGCTCTTTACGAGATTATACCGCCGAAGCACGATTATTTAACGTCACGCTCTTGTTCTTGCGCTGCTCATCCCTTTCACCTGTATATGTCGGTCACGATCACAGATTATACATTTGAATATTACATAAAGCATCGCGACTTCCATTAGTCGAATATTGCAAGCATCAATGAAATGATGTAATACAAAAAAACGCTCAACGCTTTAATAAAAACATATAATATATTTTATAAATATTTTAATATTAACATTGAATTTATTTTCTGCTATAAAATAAGTAATTGTAATAGTGAGAAAAAAATCTTCATCATTATGCGTATGGTAAATTACATACAAGTGATATACAAATGATTTCTAAAAAATGCATTTAAAAATATTTTTATCAAGTTATTTTAATCAAGACTTTTTTAACAATATCGATCGAAAATCGTCGATAAAATTAGAATTAATTTTACATTGGAGAAAATTTCACGAAAGGTCATTATCTGTTGCAGCTTGTTAATATTCAATGCGCCAATCGTATTTTATCGTGCTTGGCTAGTGATCGTCTTGGCGGAGAAGTTCGGGCGTGGTTGTAGTTTACTAAAACGAGCAACTGCGACGTGGTTCTCTCTGGCAGTAATGCGCGACATTAATGGTACATAATTGACAAAAGTTCACGAGGAATGCAATATACAGTGTCGCATCTTGTCGAGAGATGCAAAGCAATGATCGTACATTCTGTCCCGATCGCGCTACGAGGGAAAGTGACAACAAGTAAAATGCCGGATAAAGATTCTCGGATGTAAACAGATGCAGTAAAGAATATGTGAGCATCGAATGCAATGCGATATAAAATTGCGTCAAACGATTTCACTCCTGTGTTATGCAACGCAATGCAATTTTCATTTCACATTTAGTTATGAGAGACTCAGGAAGCGGAAATTAAACTACGAAGAATGGGTTCATTATTCTGTAACAGCAGTCAGATTGAAAACCTATTTAACTTCATTCGATTCATATTACTATCGACGTAATTTTCCAAAACTGTTTATTCCATTCGCGAAATAATTTAAGATCTTAACAAACTCAAGAAAGTATATCTTGTAATAATCGCATATACTGTTTTTATAAACAGTAATAAATATAACATTATGTAAATATAATCACATTAATGCGTAATGTTAAAAAATGTTCCAAATAATTCCACTAACGCTATTTCATATAGCAAAATCAATTTATAACGACGCTGTTCTTCGATTTCAAGTGTACGAATATTATTCTACGCTAAAAATAACGATGAAAGTTCTCTTCCCATCAGAAGCGAGCTGAGATTTAAATTTCTAAAATCGCACGACGAACATGTTACGATGGTCTCTGCATCGTGGATTAACATATAAAGCTTTCTCTATAAAGATAGGAGGAGGAAATAAGAACGAACGTAAAGTAAGAAATAAACTATGCAAGAGATACAAGAAAGATGTGCGTCGTTTATTTTTAATCCATTAGCCCTTTCTTTATTAAAGAAAAGATTTGAATTTTTCATGAACTTTACTCGTTTAAGTACACGGTACTTTGTCAAGAAATGAAAATCTGTATAAAAAGAGAAGCAAAAAAGTATGAGAATTTGTGAAATGAAATCTCATAAACATTAAAAAATAAAATTAATTTGGCGAAAAAAGAAACATTTCATAATAAAAATAAGCATTAATTTTTACGATACATATTTAGCTAGCTCTCATATTTTTCTGATTCAAGGTTAAGAATATATTCTCATGTGTTTTGTCATAGATCTTTCTTGTTTGCATGATATTGCGCCGTAAAGAGTACTGTAAGATAAATAGGAAAAAATGTCAATGGAGGAAGGACACAGCAAGTGAGACTAACAGCAAGATAAAAAGGGGAGCCGTGCAAGAGTGGAATGGAAGATGGAGATGTTGCAGAAAAAAGAGCCTCCGTGAGGAAAATGAGAGATGCAAGAATAATGCAAGGGAACGAAAGACATCGACCTTGAAACGAGTCGGTTCGCTCGCCGATGTGGAACTAGGGCGATCGACGATGAATCTTCAAAGAGAAGCATTTTGTCGCCAACAACGACGATGGCGCGACAGAGATGCGCTTTAAATACCCACTCGTTCTTGCCGACACACGGCTCGCTTGCTCGCCACGCAAGCATGTGGCATCTCTAAGGGTGCTCTTCTTCCTTACCCGATCACCTCATGCTATCTCATTTATCACCTTTCTCGTTGGCCCTTCGTCGTTTCTCCATTGTAAATTTCCATTATTCTACAGCGATTTAACTAAAAAGTTTAGTGGACCTACTGACAGAAGTTACAAAGAACTCTATATCTTTCTTTTTTTGGGCAATCCCAATTACGATTATTTCACTATTTATTTCTTCAATGTTATTTTCAATTAATCATAAACATTTAATCTCAGAATAGAGACCTATCTAATAGAGATATAAACTTGATTTAGCTGGAGAAAATAATAAAAAAATGATAAAATAATGTAATAATCATTTGCTACATTTACATTAGATACTTTATACTATAGAATTGAAACAAGCAAACTGATCTTACATAATGAGGCAAATATAAAAATTCTTTCTTCTCTGCGATCTTGTATATCCTTATAGTAACCACCATGGCTTCTACTGGCAATTATTAACTTTATCGAACTTTCGCCGATTGGATTTCGCGGCAAAACCTCAACTGAGTGACGTTAAGGCCATCGAAAATAGCCTCTCGTTATTTCCAAGTTAGTTCTCGATCTCGAGGAAACTCGTGGGCGAACTAATCGAGGAAGCACTTTCGAAAGAGAAAGACAAAAATAAAAAAAGAGAATGAGGAAAGGAGGAGGCTTTAACTGGAACTGCATTTTATAAAAGGGTACGCA
>NW_012130068.1:410974-427392 GCF_000143395.1 Atta cephalotes | reverse complement strand
ATATATATATATATATATATATATATATATATATAGAGAGAGAGAGAGAGAGAGAGAGAGTAAACAAAAAAGGAAAAATAATTATGATTCAAAAATTGAGAAAATACAATGAAATTTGCTCGTGTTCCGTAAACTAGAAAACTTGATATTTAATTAGTGCATAAAGTGATATGTGAATATGCGAGCATTGATGCCAGGTACCTTGCAGGATTTTTACCTCTACATTCTCTCCTACACAGACAAATTCTATTAACATAATAATAAAATTGTGTTAAGCATCTTGCTTGCTGTATTTGTACACTTGGCAGAGGATATAATTTCTAATAAAAAAATATCAATGTTAAATAAAATCTCAACTATTATTTTATACAGAAAATTATAAAATAACATACGTAATTATCAGAAAGAAAAATCTCAATTAAAGCTAGTATTTTCAAGTAACATTAAAAAATATTCTTTTCGCTCACTTCATAAAAGTTTTCTCAAACGGTACCGACATTTTTTTTACAGCGCTATATTGTATAAAATCTTTTTCAAAGACAAGAAAGAACAATTCTTAAAGAATACATAACAATTATTGCGTCTCTTCTAACTGACGTCCTTGCATATTCATACATGAAAAATATACTAAATTTTAATAAATATACTTATTTAAATTGTTCTAACAAAATAAATCTTTGTCAAATGTGAACCTATATTTATTTGGTACAAGAATCATTAATTTGATTTAATGAGTACATATTTATTTAATGTAAGGAAATGTTTATTTAATATGTATTCAAAATATATGTACTAAGATTTAATAAATTTTTTTGCAGTGCATAAAGGCTTTAGTCTTCATCACTAAAACCGAGCGTGCAATTGTCGCATCTAATAGAATAAATTCAAATTACGGAGTACGCAGAATATCATAGACCAATGTGGATAATTAGCGGATAAGATACATTAAGAAAACGACCGGTTATTCCTCCATCTTTGCGAGGTCAAGAATTATCCGCTTTTATAAGAATTGAAAGCCGGATTGTGGTTGGTGGCAGGCCAACGACGCACGAGTAATAGTCGATAAGATAATTTCCCTAGGGATAGCTCTCGCGTTCTACTCATTTCCCAACGAGTCATTATTTTATTACGACCACAGCTGTTTTGATAAAAAGCCTGAAATTCTACGAATAACGGCCGTCCGATAGTAATTATTATTTTTTATTAAATATTATTTATTAAATATTATTTTGTTAGTTATAAGGCGGATAAGATTGATAATGAATAAAGATGCGGAAATTTGTCAAGTTTTTTATATTAAATCTGAGAAAGAGATTCATGCTTTCTCCTAATAAAAATAACAGCAGAGTAAACGGAAGGTCAATTGTTGAGATTAAATGTACGTAAAAATATTGCCTGTTTCAGAAAGCTAATTACAATAACTTCACAAATCTCCACATCCTCTAATGATAAAGTTCGATTGATAATTCAATCATACTGTAAGAGATGAGACTTAATTCAATAATATTACAAATTGGAAATTTTATCATTGTGGATCTTTATATATTTAGAAAAATATCATGAAATTCATTGGAATATACATATATCTCATATCCGAAAATAAGAAAAATAAGAAAAAAAAATAATTTCTTTCGCATTAAAAAACATTTCGAAATTCAAGTATTCAACATTGTCCATTTGTCAAAAAATTCTTTTATCATAATTATTACCCTTATTATATACTGCAGATTTCGCTAGAGTCATATATTACGTCGGCTGTGCAATTTTCAGAAAAATAATTTTGTGAATTCTTTGTTTGCCGAGAACTGTATACATTATATTATATGTACTACGCGCGTGATAAAAAAATCGCAGCGACAAAGGGCATCGAATGCGACACGATAAAGTATACTTTTAGAATACGGCAGCGATGTCGACTGGAAATTGTAATTTACACCGGGGAAATCGCGTGGCGAGCAAAATCTTGGCAGTAAAATTTCACAGCCACTGAAATGCCGTTTTTCTATCATCATTTTCTATCTTCAAAACGATGTTTTGCAAAAATATGTAATGTATGTGCGGAGGCAATTTTATTATACGGATACGCAATTGCTTTCGAAATAAAATTTTGAGAATTTATTGAAATTTATTTATTATTATTATTTATTATTTATTTATTATAATTTTGAAGAGAATTAATGTTGCGGTTGTAATTGAAATTAATTCCTAGTTTAAGTACTCAAAAAATGGAAAAAAATTATATAAAAATTCAATTTACATCTAAAGAGAAAAACATGATGTGTGCTTTAAGATTTTTATTTTAATAAGTTTTCCCCTAACAATCATCTTAAGATCTCTTAATTTAATATCTACTTTGCGTGCTTTGCATAATTTATCTTTTCCGTCGCAACATAGCATTATAAATATTTTTCTTTCATGTTTTCGATTTTTCAGATTTTGCAGATTTGATATTAATTGAATTTCTCGAGATTACTATATTTTTTTTGGAAATTGAGCTATACATTACTATAGACAATTATCATCAATATTTCTTTTTATTAAAACTGCTAATTCTATTATATTTATTGACTTTATCTCTTATCTCCCTTCTTGAAATTGTGCGTGGAATTGTTCGTTAAGAACCAGTTTGTACAAAAATAGTTTTACTCCAAACGAACAATGCATAACTCTGTTTTCACATTGGGCCACGTTGTTCAACGTCAACTGGCCAGCGCGTGCAACAATAGAGAATGGCGACAGCTCGCGATAGTTTTGTGTGGAATCCCGTGGTATTCAATCGCATCTCGTCCTCATCGTTGACGGCGCTACGCGACGGTGGCGGTGACAGAAAAAGCGAAACTACGGCAAAAAAATGGAGCTCGCGCGATCTCTGTGCGATTTTCCACACTTGATTCACTTGAGTATGCATTTTATCGACAAGAAATCTCGCTATGTATCTCTCATTTTAAACTTACTGCAACTTGTGGAATTGTAAAAACGAGAATAATTTTCATTTATTTCTACTCCTGTTCTCTCATACTCAAATATTGATCAAGATTTTACACTTACTTTATCATTTCTCTTTCGTAGAAAAATGAATTTAATAGTAATAAAAATGTTCGCAAAATAAATCTTGAGATTAATTATTTTTTCTTATCTCTCTTACGTCTACCTTAAGCCTTAAACTATGCAGATTCAATCTGGAAATTGTTAGATATCAATATCCTATAAGTCCTATATATTAAATTTAAGCATTTCCAGGCGCATCTCGCGATAGTCGTCTCTGCTCGATGATCCATCCGATATCCCGAACGTTCGAAAACTTTCACGGGGTATCTTTGACGTTCGACACGATGAATTCCAGTGATGACCGGCAGTCGTTGGAATGACATCCCGTCAATCCAATAAAAGCGTCACACTGGTTCATCGATGAACGAAAGTACATTTTATTCAACCGATAAAGAGTCGATAGAGAGAAACTTATCTTCCTTTTAATTCCAAATTTCTTTTGATGTAATATTTTTAACATAATACATTTCTAACTATACGATGTAATATGAAAATAAATAATTGAGATTGTTGAATAAACAAGATAATGCATGATTTTTATCAGTAGTCATCTCCTTTATATAATTTTTGGATTACATAAATCCTACTCGTGTCTTTGATCACTATTTTTGTGTAGACAAAAAAAGAGAAAATCGTTATATTAAACTTCTCTTTCAAAGAATTCTTCTATTAATTTTTTGTTACATTATTGTTGCAAAATATACGATAACAGGTTCATTGAAAAAATAAATGCTATTTTTCAAAATCCATTTTTTTATTCAAACAAAACGAAAGGTCATTAGGTGCGTCCGGAAATATGCATTGTTTGATATGGCCATTTTTACTTCGTTTCAGTAGGAAAAAAATCGACACGCACAAACCATCGCGTGCTCAACTGTATCTACTTGCTCATTATTCTCAGCCTATCGATATGTAACATCGAGGAGAGAATGTCCATACCGGAAATGCCTTGCAGCAAGAACAAAGTATCAATACTTGGACATTATCCTAGTATCGTCCCTTCTATCCCGAGATGAGAAAGAGATGATAAAAAAAGGAAGAGACAAAGATAGAAAATATAAGAAAGAATAGAATTGGATAGAAATTCTATTCGTGGGGGCTGAGTGTCGACGAGGGGGTTGGTTGGCCGGTTTAGCTGACGACGGGCGGGGATGGCTTTAACCGGTCGATACTTCGCGTTCCACGGCGGGGTGCAAGTGAGTGCGGTACAGCAACGGCACAGCCCTGATCCATACATGCACATATACATACATACATACATACATACATACATACATACATACATACGAATGCACACACACACACACACACACACGCGCGCGCGCGCGCGCGCGCACGCACACAGAGAGGCATACACACACACACACACACACACACACACACACATCATAATCGAGCTACCGACTGATCATAGATTCGTTGCATTTTTTGCATATTATTTTGAATAAAAAATTCTTCTCCGATTATTTTCATTTATATAAAATTTGTTCGCATTACATTTATGAAGTAATAACAGTGAAAAGACGATATCAATTCTGGTTGATACGAACGACGATGCCGACGCCCTTCGCGGAAGAATACACAGAGTGCCTGGGTTCAACGTTCTCTCTGTTCCGCTTAGCTCGAGCCCTTGGCAAAGATGAAGTCGATAGTTTCTCAAGAAAGTCTATAAAGACTAATTTCATGATAGACTTAATTATTAAAATGCTAATATAAAATATTGATAAATAAAAATATTTCCCGATAAATTTTCCTGTACGATACGACATTCTTATTTAGAGAGACTGCTGTACTCGTTCTATAATACTTATAAAATCCATAGATTCATGTGACTTTTTAAGAAAAACATAATAATATAT
Organism: Atta cephalotes; assembly: GCF_000143395.1. Lineage (NCBI taxonomy): Eukaryota > Metazoa > Arthropoda > Insecta > Hymenoptera > Formicidae > Atta > Atta cephalotes. The sequence goes on along the minus strand of NW_012130068.1, from coordinate 422,485 downwards.
ACATATATTTTTTTAAATGTTTTGTAATTTTCCGTTAATAAGAATTTATAGCCGTTTCATTTTCCGAATCTTTCTTTTCTTATCAATGTTACAAAAATATTCATCATAACGTATCATATTATACAAAAGCGTATAATCTTGTATTATTAAAAAGATTGAATTTTTCAAATTAACTACATCAGTAAATTAACTTGCATGACCTAACTATACCAACTGCTATAATAATAATAAATAATCAAGTGTTCATAAAAGCGGTGCGCAACACTATCTTAATATAAAGTGACAATTTAAAATACAATATACTTCGGCACGATGTAGAATGAACTTAACTCATTAAAGCGCCCTCTAACCGTACAAAGTTTTTGTAGCAAGAAGAAGTCGTTTCTGATATATACGTAATAATACGTTTGAACAACTCGTAGTATTAACGAAACACTAAGAATATATAAAAGACTCTTTTAAAGAATACATTTAAATATATTATTGTATCGATAATAAAACAAATCATAAAAAATACTTTATGTCAGTTTTTATATAAATATCAATTTTCTGAATAACGGACTCTTTTTTTAAAAAATTTGAAACATCGAAATAGTGTACACATGCACATGAACATATGATTTCATACGATTATATCTTTTGATGCTGCGCAGAATTGTGCATACACGAGGTCCCGAGAAAAAATGCTATAACAAGTTCTTCCGGTAATTCTACTATTCTCGAGGAGTAAGTAGATATTTCTAGCGAAATGGTTCCGAATGCACATATTATGCGCGACGTTTAATATTTCATGACGCAACACATGTATCAGTATATTATATTTATTATATTATATTATATTATTTTATTTATATTAAAAAGTTCGTGTATTTAGCAAAATTCCTGCAACAATAGAAGTAACGTCCGCGTAATAGATTAATACGCTCTAGATTACGCTACAGATTATCCTCTTTAAACTGGAATATGATCAGACGCCCGTGAAAATTTCATACGTGATTTCGTGAAAACGTGAGAAAGCAGCTCGAAGGAGAAAACAAGTCGACAATTCTGCAAATTCACGGCGCTCACGTTTGCATGATACACACGAAACATAAGAAAAAGAAGAAAGATCGAGGTAGTCCGAAAGAAGTTGAGTGCAAAAAGGTCGAGGTTAATAAAATAAAGATATCGATCGAAGAAATAAAAATCTCGCGCTGTAACCGTTCCATCATCTTTTTTTATTTCCTCCCGCTACATTCTTCTTGTTACCCTTTTCGACTCTTTTTTCATTCAATCTCCAGCTGATATAATTTAATGGACAGTAATCAATCACATGTATTGTTAACCTATAAATCGTATTGAGTATCACTGTGATACAGGAAAATTTCGTCGATCAAACTGCATCTGCAGTTTTCCTGTTTTAAATTTACATAAATTAAAATCTATTTATCTAATTATAGAAGAAACATAAGTTCTTTAAGAAATTATTATGAGTTTCTCAAATTGTACTTTAGGAAGAAACATTAAGATGTACTTGACAAGAAAATAATATTAAAACGCATATTTAAGGATAAAATTTACTATTAAATGCATGTTCTGTGACGTTAAATATCACCTCTCCTTTTTTTTTGTACTCTACATTGTTAATCTCACAATTGTATTACATAAAAAAAAAACAAATTTAGAAAAAACTGCGTACTATTATTAAATATTTGTTGCTAATCGTATGTAACAGTCTTATACATACAAAATAAAAAAAAAGAATAAGAATGATTGTGACATAAACGAAACCGGTTTGCGCAAAATAATATACGAGTTAACAATCATACAATCTAATTATTAGATTGTATTAGGCTGTACAACGAATCAAAGTTGTCAAAAGTTATCCTAAGACCTTGACTTCTTAAAAGATTCATCGCCCTCGATTAAATGATTATACGTTGTTAATCACTGTACTTGAAAGACTACATCATATCAGTTTGATCAAAAAATTATGATTATCTAATTTCTAATTATACAATATTTTATGGATTAATTCATAGTAAAAATTCATAGTAAAAATCTTGATATGATAACTCTTCTGAAAAAAATCTTAATTTTAATTGAAATTTAACTTTAATGAGAGAATAGAAGCCGTTTAATAAATATATTTTTTCTTTTTAATGATATTACGTTTCTATTAGCAAAATAAATATATTATTAATCAACAAAAAAAATAAAAATTATAAAATAAATACAAAAAAGTATAGGAATATAATGCATATGCGTGTTATAAAATCATAACAACGAAAATAATGGTTGTCAACTTTGCATTACATGATAAAAAAAAATTAAAATTGCAAAGGTGTTTCTTTGATAAAATCGTGACAACATGCATGATTATATTATTCCATTTACGTAAGCGCCAATAAAAAAAAATTTTTAATGTCTCATTTAAAATGGAATCGAGTAAGAACGAGTTTTCGCATTTTTGTAGATTGATTGACCGACATCGATCGAAGAGAGTGCTATTATATATTTTCCACGGGAATTTATTTCTGTTCGTGTGCCTCGTGACATCCGCGGTGAATTTGTAATGCAGTCGCATTGCGACTGCACGCAGTCTCATATTTCAATGAGTGCGCACTACAGTCGCGGGACATATTATGGCAACTCACGGAGTAAATAGAACAGCCAAGCGCGAAACCTGTTGCGATAATTTTTCAACAAACGACTCCTTCACTTGTACAAAGAAGTCATTGATTACTTTGTACGGTTTTATCACTATGTGTAGGAACATTGTAAATACATGTGACACATTTTACGATTTTCTCATATTTCGGAAAATTCAAGAACACAAGTTACACAAATTTGTAAGCTTTGAAATAAGTTCTGGAAAAGAGTGTATGAGAAAATTATGTTGGCATAAAAATGATGCAGCGATTATCATTAAGCTTGAGTAATATTTATGCATTCATTCTATTAAGAATATGTAGGTGTAAATTTAATTTTGTTTCTTTCTCTCTTTCATTGTTTCTAAAAAATTAGATATACATTCTTCATATTGCAATCACTACAATCACTACAAAACTATAAGTACTGTATAATAAAAAGGGTGCTCAATATCTTGAATCAAATCAATAAACAAACATCCAAAGCGATAATCTACTACGGCTATACATATCTAAAGTATAAAGAGCATAACGTTTGAATTTCTATAAGATAATCATTCAACACACTTATCGCTCCATTATATACGATTAACACAATTCGTATTAATCGTATACAATGATGCAACATACATACAAGAGAGCAATGAACCATGTAACGCTGTAATTAATGCGGATCCTAATCGATCTGCATACTTGTTATCACTTCATTCATTGCTCTCTTACATAAGAAAAACATATTCGTGTAAATAGAACGATGAACTTTGTTTCTAATCTCTCGATCGAGGTCTGAGATCGAGATCCGAGTCATAGCTCTCTTCCTTATACAATCATGTGACTTTGCTAAAGATTAAAGCAATTATTTCCATGCCGTGACTCTTTAGTGTCACGGCAAAGACGAAAGCAAAATCGGAGCAAGACATCGCTGATATTCCGCGTTCCGTAATTTATCCTGCTATTGAAAGTATACTTGGAAAATTGTTAACCACGTTACAGCTCATAAACAAGCTTACAAATTGAAATCGGTTTTAATGCCGTAAATGCAATTTGACGGAAACTAAACTACTTTCCTAACTGTCGACGCATTTCAATCAAGCATGATGGCAAAATTACTAATTTGAACTCCACAAGGTTGCTTTGACAGGAACGAGAATGTTTTGCATTATTATTAACATAAGAGAGAATTATGGATGCTAGCTCTGATACTGTATAAATTATATTCAGATTCGCGTATATTATAATATTGTGTATTCAGATTGTATGTTATAATATGTTATAATTCTATGTAAATATTCCATAATCTACGTAAGAAATTCAATTAAAGAAATTCTTCTTCTAAATATATATTGTTATACATAGTTTCTTGTCAAAGACATGATGATATATAATTTTTTTATAATATACACATATAAGTACATACATGGGACATGAAGTCTTTAACATCAGTTCCGAATAATTTATTAGAAGAGGCTATATTGCTTATAACAAAGATGCTCTCGATGGTTTGCCATTCGAGAGATGACGATAAAATAAAATCATTTGATACGCAAATGAATTTAAACTCGGATCTTCGGCACAGAAAAATTCTATTTAGAATTCTAGAGAAGAAATTCTACTTATTAATAAAAAGTGCATCTTTACTTATAATTTTTGAATATTATACATTGAAATGTCATCTTCTCTTACAATTTCCAAATATTTCTTATTAAAAATCAGCTGCAATATAAATAAATAAAATATATATTTAATATAAATAATAATTAAAATTGTTGAAGTAAAATTTTCTAGAATCTTACAAAAAATGAGAAATAATAAAGTTTATTAAAAAATTTGGTTAAAAACAGCTTTTAAAAATTGGTTAAAAAATTTATTACACAATACATATAAACTATGAATAAAAATATTGAATAATACTGTAACTTGTATTGTCAGATAACATATATAAAAATGATTACATTTTGTACGATTATTCTTTCGCGTGTTTTATAAGAAAATGTAGACGCGTGCTTTTATGAGGAGAATCTAGGCCGACTTGTCAACCAATCACGATTACTTAAACGATACACGGCTGTATATGTATATCTAGGAGAACGTACTCCGTACTAGTATCACGTTCATGAATTTAGACATCAGATGGAACCGGGTACGAGCAGTTTGCGGATAGGAATAAAGTTTAACGCCCCAGTTTCCAAGAATATCAGCTGCATTCCTATGACAATACCTTTCGAATCCGGTAGGAAGAGGTCAGAGAATGAACGTACATCATTAAAGTTAGCGATCTGTCTACTCAAAGAATATAGAATAAGAACATATATTTCCTTTGAAAAAATAAAGAAGATTCGATTGAGAATACAAATAAGCATTAAGAATAATTTTTACTTTTAAATTTCAAAATCAAATTAAAAAAAACTTTAATTAATAAATAAAAATTTTTATTAATTAAAAAAAATCTTTAATTAATAATACTACAAGTCTTTCCAACTAATGCCGTTAATGTTCAGTCAAATGTTTCAAGCTAAAATAGTTATCCAATCGTAAAATATAGAGATTAAGATATAAAAAATTGTATATCATCTATAATCTATAAGTATATAAAATTTCTAATACTCTAGCATATTTAAATCTTTCGTAAGTCGATTATTAACTTCGAATTTAATAAATCATTTCTCGTATATAAGAGATAATTTATACAAAATTCTTGATAAGAGAACTCCACAATGATTATCTCCCGTAATTATTTATCTCGTTTCGCTTCTCTTTGTAATGTTACAATACGAGCTCTTCGACCACGCTTTCTCTTCCGCATCCATAGCGGTAGTCTTTGATCTATTATTTAAGCAACGTATTCCACCACATTCAGACAAACGGCAAAGAACGTTTTCGTTCTCACAGGATGTCATTCGAGGATAAGCGAGGACAGTAGGCGGAACCGTATTTATCTCGAGAAAAACGGGAAGAAACATGTGTACAAGTCCTTCATGTCACCCCTCTCCTTCTTTCTTCTTCTCCCAGTGGTAAAATAATGGATCTTGGCATCTCTCACACACATGTGTACGAGAATGTCATTATTTTTAGATCATACGCTCGCGCTTGTCACTCGCTAAAATCATGGCAAAGCCGGATTACTTTTCGGAAACTTCAGCGGCGCTATCCAACTGTTAAGTTCGTGACGCGCTCTGACCTATACCCGAAAATTCGAAAACTTCTCCGTGACATTCCATTCGTTAAATCTGCAATATTTCTTCGAAATTTTTCAAGTTTCAAATTTGTAATTTAAACTCCTATTTCTTTCCCTTCATAGTGTATGTACATAATTATTTATCATTACAAAAGAAGATTTTCATAACATATATTAATCATCACTATCGTTTATTATAATTTCTCGAGTTAAAAAATAATTGTTCATCGTCTCAAAATAAAAGAGATTAATTAATGTTTTTTTTTATCGAAGATTTAATGACTCCAATGTATCATAGCGCTCTTAAAAACAAAAATACGATATACTATTATTCGTATATGTCAAAATAATAAATAGTTTTATTTGCGACCATTAGAAAATAATCGATTTTCATTTACATACGTTGACATTCACATCCGTAGTAAATTCTTTTAATGTTAGATACAAATAGAAACTACGAATACACGTGTGGTTCGATCCATTGTATAATATTGCTGCGCGTCGACTCTAAAGTCGCGAATAGATGTTCCGCAATCGAAAGATTAAAAGAACCGGCTTCGATATAAATGCTCGCGTTCACGGCCCACCATGTCTGAAAATAAGTTCGCCTTCGATCCGAGGCCCCAGAAATAATATTCGTGAGATGGAGGCAAAGCCGGAGCGTCGAAATGACTCGATGGAACTACTCACTCGATCTTTTCGATGCAAAATCTACTGATTGACTTTGATTGATTTATCGAACGAATCGTGCTAATAAAATGCAATCGATCGTGTATATACATATGTATATGTGCAAGAAATACGAAAATGTCTAAAAGATTGAGATTTTTATTCCACGAGTAACATAAAAAAATGGTTAAGCTTGCTCAATTAAAATTAGTTAAATTCAGATTAACTGTCATACTAGATACAACTGTCAATTTAAATATTAATCTTAGAAAGATAATAAAATAAAAATAAAAATAAAGCAACTTTGAAAAAAATTTTTTAACTATCCTAGGAGAGGGTTGTAGAATATTTTTTTTTGTAATGTAGGCAGATAGAAAATGTAAATTAACATTAGCACCATTTTCAAGTTTTCCAAAGTTTCATCAGTGTTTCCGCGGAAAAATGCTGTCATTAATCATTTGTGTATTGAGAGAGAAAGAGGAGAGAGAGAGAGAGAGAGAGAGAGAGAGAAAGAAATCTTCTACTTTTTATCACGCGAGATCGATCTGTATAATCGACGATTGTCAGCGCGTACAAAATTCGCGCGCTAATTTCTAAACAATCCATCTCAAACGCAGTGGAAATAAACGCACGAGACGCTAAACGCGCATTGATTATTACTGATAGTATTATTACTGATAGTACTCTCGCCAGCCATATATACATCTTTTGAATACGCAATAACCAATGCGGTTATCTCACGCGTTGTCTATCGACACTCGATACGTTCGATTACGTACCGCCTCGTTTGAATTATTATTCACACAACTTCCGTATACACAGTTTTAAATGTCACCTCGCAGAATTGCAACGTTATATCGATTAATCCGTCGAGCTGCGAGCACCGCGCTCAGATAAACAATTAGTTTTCTCTTAGGACCAAGGTACCATGAAGAATAAAAATAAGATACAAAGAACGGGACTAAATATAAAAATCCAAGCCCACGGTAAACAGTTTATCGATACATAAATCAATGCCACAAGAAGAAAGAATCAAGAAAAATAAAGTCAAAATTTTCCTACATTTTAAAAAGTAAATTTCTAAAGAAAATGATTAAATATAAAAACGGAAAATTCTGTATAAGAATTTGACAAAAACGTACATGGTGAAGGCACTTTTAAGATCAAAATTAACGATAATTTTTCTTGACACAACCACTTGTGGATCAATGTCCCAGCTCGCTTATCCTATTAAGTATATTGTTCGAGATCTATTAGAGTTAAACGACTTGGCAGCTATATAAATTTTTGCACAATAAATTTACTATATTTGGATTCAAAATCGCTTCTAAATTTCAAAGTTACCAAAGCCTACCTATTGGAGAATCTGTTGGTTTATTTCCATGAAAAAATACCATGTTGAAAATATTTCAGTGAAATGAAAAATTCTTTCTAAGGATAAATTATTCTGTCGAATAAATGTCTATTCAGCAGAACATTTTATTCGTCGACTTTAATTTTTTATTCATTATTCATAGGAGATCATTCAATCATTTGTTAATAAAAAGAAAAGCGAATAAGAAAAACCTGATCGTGATATCTTGTTAAAATAAATCTAACAATTAAACGCAATGCTACATTATTTAATAAAAAGAATCTCAAAACTATTATATTTACTAAAATTTTCAAAAAAATCCCGAATTACATATAGAAAAATAACTAATAAAAAATTGAGACCTTTATCACACTGAATAAAGATTTATTATCAAAAAAGAAATTTAAAAATTCAAAATTTGAGGCACATGAAACACGGGATCTTTTAAGATTGCAGACTTCAACTTGGAACTGTGATATCATCGCACTTATATTCGCATCATCACGCATCGTGCATGATTGTCGGTGCAGGTAAATTCTATAAAATAGAGATACGTTGAGAGAGAAACGAGGAATTTGACGTATGTCTTTTGCAGAATGGCACGGTCTCATTAGGACACTCTGGGGGAAACGGCCGTGTAACTGTGAGGTCAGCAGACGATGAAATTCCAAGCCGCGTGCTGCATAGTTCTACAGGGCCTATTTTCGTCTCGTGCCGCTTGCTATTATTAGTAACACTGCCGCGCAAGGAGGAGGGTATCCGGAAAAGGGGTAGAAGGGTAAAGAACGCAAGAGAAATGCTATAGTAAATAGGTTTCTCGTGGATCCCCTAACGTACATAAATCGTGCATTGCTTGTATGTGTGAACTTTTACATTCTGATTACTCGGAACAACGAAAAGTCGATTATATTTAATTTTTAACGCGTTTAACTGCAAGTTGTATTTATCAATCTGTAATTCGATAAGAGAAGAGAGTTACAACATTCTTAAATGACTTTCTATAAAATTTCTTAAAATGCGAAAATTTTTAAATTAAATTGAAAAAGCTTTAAATGAATATGTTATAACGCTTGTTTATATACATTACACGTATTAGCTCAGTAATCTAATATTAGTTTGATTTATAATTATTATAATAATTATTATAATTTTCAATTTAGTATTATATAATTTCAAAATTCTTACATATTCTGAAAACATATTTTCTGAAGCAAATAATTTTATATGTAAACATTATATGTATACATACGGATATTCGCATGTTTTGATTGTGCTGATCAAAACAAGGAATAATTTATCCTTCACACATATTTTATTTATGCCGTAGGCACTCTTTGGCACTCTGAATTTTTTTCCCAGCCCAAGTTTTTTCTTACTGTGTGTTCTAGATTTTGAAAAAAATCTAGAAAAATTCAAAATTACTTTTCTAATTAATAAAATACTTATACTACATTGCCAAATATAGTTATTTAACTCAAATGTGAAAATCTTTATTTAATAAAACTTGAAATTTGTGAAACGTCAAGAAATTTGAGAAACGCCTGGGTCATAAAAGACTCGGTATGTGTGCCTACGAAAGGTTAAAACATGCACTTCTCTTGATTCCTTGAACTCTGCACACTAAAATGATGATAATAGCGTGGCTATAGTGTCATGCTAATGCGCTCTATATTTATAACTGAACCAAATTATAAGAGAGAGATATAAAATGTGGTAGCCCGATTTTGTCCGCAAGTATAAAAGGTACATTTTCGTAAAAACGCACTTTAACCGAAATTATAATAGAAAACAATATTACACTAAATATAATAAAAAATGAAATGGAACATGAATTACTTATTTCATCTATTAATTGTTTGCAAGTATTTATACAGCATTATAAACCGGATATAGATATATGGATATAGAAAATTGCTTTACTTCCTATTGCATAAGATAATTACATAATAATTTCTCAAAAAATTAATATTAAAATATATAGATATATAAATTTCAAATGGTTTGTCAGAATTAGAAAACGACAATAACGAAAGATTTCTATTTTGGAAAAGCGAGAATTATCAAAGCAACATTCATGGAATTAATTTGAACTAGCCTAAGTATACCAAGCAAAGTAGAGCACGTTTGCATCGACCTCCTTCGTCACCACGCGCTAATATGTTAACCTATTAATCGATATCTTCTTCCTTGCGTTTACGAGGTTATAATACTATGTATATACTATCTGCTAATGCAAAACATGCAACAATTCCACGTGTCATCATTGCGCATTTGTACGCATTGTATCGTTGCGCACACATGTATCTGTATATACGATAAATACACCATCACCCACATATACTACACGGAAGAGCGTCGTTATCGATCGAATACCTGCGTTAGAAATATCTCTAGGGAAGACCCTCTCCGGCAGACCACACGTGGAGGACTGCCCTCCAAATCGAACCGAATACGAACCAACCCGAATACGGCCGAGTTCTAATGGCTCAAGAGACGTAAGACGAGGATAAGGAAATATAGTCCGAGTACAGAATTTCCTTGCCCTTGCCCCACCCCTTTAAGAAAAGTGATACCGAAAATGAGCAATTTTCAAGTACTGATGTAATTACTTATAAAATTAAAAGGCTATTTTCTTGTTATATGTAATACAATAAACAAGATTATAACGCAATATAAGAAAAATATAAGGTGTAAGCGATAAGCGAATCGATCAATAGAAACGTAAAGTAATAACGTAAAATCCAATATGTTGATTTGCTTATTACTTAAGTTTTTTAAGTCTTAATTCATCAATCGATTTGATAATTTGCTAACTAAATTATTCTCACAATATTTATCTCATTAATTATAATTATTTCCATTCAAGTGAATTAAATTAAACTTAATTGCAAGATTTTGTGAGAACTTATCTTGAATATAATGAATCAAATCAATATTTCAGAGAGATATCTTCTTATAATGAATCATTTCATTAAAGATAACTCTTCGCGTAACACATCATTATATTAAACATAACTTCTCGTAAAGTTTGACTATTAAGTTACATGCTCGTGCCGCTGAAGTTTAAATGATTCCCTAACGAACGTCAAATAGTCGTCTCTTGTAATATTCATAATCTACAGAGTAGACCATGTAAAATTTAAATATTCCGAGATTCGATATGTATATTTGCAGCAGTGAATCATGATCAACGAAATATTTACGCGTTGAAAACACATGTCAACATGTCGATCTCCAAGTTCCAGTTTTAGAGGGAAATCACGTTGATGCGGTCGGCCAACTCTCTAATTTCCAAGATTCAATGCGGAGAGAAGATGCGGAAAGAGCCGTTGCGGGCATATCGCACCTTGCAATTCGCCGCAACTGGTTGTTTGCTTAATAGCGAATCAAAGTGCATGGCGCGTAAGTGCGCATTCCGGCGCATAATAATTGCGAGGCATTAACCGGTACTGTTAATTAATCATCGGCCGTAGCGGCGATCAGACCGACGATGGTCAACGATGTTCGGTCAACGGTCGCGAAATCTCGTTAAATGCACAACGAACACCGAATATCCAAATCTTCTACACTCCCTCCTTCTCACCCATCCTGCCACTCTTTCTCTCTTTCTCTCCCTCTCATCATTCCAATCGACCGAGAATCAACTTCTCTCTCTCTCTCTCTCTCTCTCTCTCCTCCCTCCC